>NC_079148.1:146278090-146334829 GCF_945859685.1 Eupeodes corollae | reverse complement strand
GGGTAAAAGTCTTCTTCGCAAATAGCGGCGGGATACACAAAACACAACACACATTCGCAAGGGGATGTATCCTTGCTCCGACTTCGACTACAACTCCAGCCTCCCCCAAAACTCTTCTGCTTCCATTTGGCAACCGCATTTTCCTGGAGTTTATTAGTAATCGATACGATACACTTGCCTACGTAGAGTTTCGTTTCTTTGTGTACACATTGCTGCTCCTTAGAATGTCCTTCTGCTTTCTTCTTTATTCGCACATGCACATATACTTACCTAGTCGAGTCCTTGTTTTGTGCTGAGCCATTTTAGATTGCGTGCGTTAAATGCTGTGTTTGTATGTTTCGACATCGTCGGCTGCGATGACGGGTGACAGCGCAAACTCCTTGTAGTCTCCCGTCGTCTTCTTCGTCCTTAGCCATCGGTTGTCCTTTAACGAAATCTTCTTTAAGTGTAACTAGTCCCATAGGACTATGTTTTTCGCTGCCGCGAACTTAGAAGTAGACATAGCTAAGCTCTATGGCGGGCGCATCCTGATGTGGAAAAAAGAAGAATCCTTGTGTGGTTTCTACAGATGTTTTCTTATACACACACGCACACATGTGTGTTCTTCGCTCGCAATTGACTTTTTACCATCTCTCCCTTCGTTCATGTTAACGGTATACGAGGAGTAGGGCATATAAAAACCATGTTTGTTGAGTTAAAAAGTTTGCAAACTTCTTAGAGGGTAGTTTAGTTGGCGAAAGGATACACTGCGCTGTTATATGAACTTTTCATCATGTTTCCCTATTAGGAGAATGTTTTTTTTTGTTCGTTTTCTTAATGTCCTTTATTTTTCAACACAACTTTTTCAAAAAAAAACATGGAAGTTAGGAATGTATTTACTTTGCCTTGAATTGCCAGTCAGGATCTTCCGGGGTGGATTCTATTCAACATGTAACTCGTATGCTTGTTGTAGATATAAGTTTTGCATTATGTTGGGATGGAATGGGGTGGAGGCTTATGTTGTTCGTTAAAATGAAAATATTTCAATTTATTCAAATGGAATAATAATCGGGATTTAGTAAATTTAGGAATTTTTGGCGTTCAGACTTTGTTAGACTTTTTATGATTATATGTATGTATATTTTTTGATTAAAAGGATTTATGTAGGAAGAAGAAACGTAGCATACTTGCATATATCCTTGGTCTTAAATCAGTTTTATGTTGTTTCTTACAATTTTCTAACGCGAATGATGGGAGTAAAATGCGGAGAACATTTACTTGTTTGGTGGTAAAAGAAGATTCGAGATGATATGAGAAAATCCTTGTGAACATTTTGCTCTTTATAGGAATAAAACGGAAACTCCGTTCTATTAACCAACTCGATTTTTAATATGATCTTGAAGACAAGTAGGTGAGTTCGAAGTGCTCTTTTTGAAACAGATGATGAAATTTATTGAAACAAGTCGTAGGTCAAAATTATGTACCCACAACATTCTGCACGGACAAAAATCTAAATTCGAAAATATTATACATTCATATACTGATTACGTAATAAATAATAATAATTTATTGACAATTGAATCAAATCAATCTGAGAAACATAAATATCAGAACTCCGCCCGTTCAAATGGCTGCATACCTAAGTCATTGTATATATATTTCTTATAGTACTCCTATGGAACGAAAATTTTTATTTCATCTCCACGCCGTTTATGGCGCTGCGTGTATCAAAATGCTTGGTAGGAAATCAAGAATAAGGAGAAAATTACTAAAGAAAGAATGAGAAGAGTAAATTTGTTTAGGTTCCATAAGCATTAATATGTTCGAGGGAGATAGCTAAAATACAAATTTCAAATCAAAAAGGAATAATATTTGTTTACATTTTTCTTTGCTTTCACGTGTGAATGTAGAGGAGATGTGCATATGTATTCATATGCTTGTAGCTATGTATACTTTAACGTTGTAGGTATTTTGAATTTAAAAATTGTCGTTAGATTTTAAATTTTCAATTTTCAATTTTTGTGAAAAATGAAATGTTGCCATATTTGGCATATACAAATACATATGTTTGTAGCTATGTATACAATAACGTTGTAGGTATTTTGAAATTAATAATTCTCATTTCATTTTAAATTTTCAATTTTTGTTAAAAATGAAATGTTGCCATATTTGGCATATGATGCATTGAAGATTTTAAATATATTCAGTTATTTTGTTGTTGTTATTCTTGCGTATTATTTGTTATTTGTACGCATCAAGTATAAACACAATCAAAAATTAAAATTTATTCAAAACTTGGATGATTTTTGTTTTTTAACGGCTAAATAGGGTGTACTGAATTGAATTTTAAATTTTTATATAAAAACATTCAAATAAATAAATACAATATAATATAAAACTAGGTTCAAAAATTAACCTTACAGATATCAATGCCTTAATTTGAAAGATATAAGCCTAATATATAAGATATCGTGATTTTGACAGAATGGAAGTGTTTCTTGTGTGGAGATATCATTATGATAACATTAAATGCTTCTATGGAACTCTTCGATTCATATATAGCCCAGAACATTTTACTTTTTTCGGTTTGAATCTTTTAAGGTCTTTTCTTGTAAAAGATACAAACATACTTGTAAGTGCATTGTATGCCGAGTTTGCACCTTGTTTCAAGAGTTTTTTTCGGCGGGCATTTTAATTAACATATCTAGGAATTTAGCAACAAAAACTTCTCAAAAATGGATATCTTATCAGAACAAATAGCCCATTTGACTCTAGTTGGGATCTTACTAAAGAATTCGTAGATAGAGTCCCTTTTAAAGTAAAGGGAGATTTTGTACCTGTTATCTTTTTGGCAAGACTGGTTTAAACAGTAGACGCACGTTTCGTGTTTGTTTCACTATCAAACGTCTTCAGTTTGGTCTATAATTGCACCATAATTCGTCTAACAAACGAACAACGCTTGCAATTTATTGAATTGAAATATAGAAAATTGGACTAAGCGAATGGACCCCTTGAGGCTCTGTCAAGTTCAACATCTGCATGAAATAATATTCAAAAATTAAATTATATGGACCGTACTATCCATTCAAATAAAGATTTCATGTATTTTTCCGAATTGTATGTGTTTGTTTTTAACTTTCATGCTTTCATATGACTTTTAAAAATTCACCCTTTATAAATATAAACATATAGAATTATACATATAAAACGAACAAACTGAAGGAATTACGTGAAATTACATTTTTGGTATACAAAAGATAAAATATAATTTTTTTTTGATTTAAGAGTCATATCAAAAATAAAGACAATTATCAGGAACACCCTATTGAATTGGAAAACAAATATATTATATTCACTACCTACCCCAAAAAAAATACTCTTGCAGTACTGTTTTGCGTTGTTATTGTTTCTCCTATAAATACTTTTTCTATTTCTTGCCAAAGCATAACCGTAAAAACTTTCCTCTTTAAGTATAATATGCATACACACATAAAATTTCAAAACGTTGTTGCTATTGTCTCCCTCGATCTCCTACTACATTTGCATATGTTCTTCTCTATTTTCTATTCTTTAATTATTGTTGAATTTTCCTTCATTCTCAACTATTGAGGGGTATAAAAAAAGGGATCAAATTCAATCATCTCCACGCCTCTCAGATGTCGCTTCGATCGTTCCTCTTCATGAGAGTACTATAGAAAATATATATACAATGCCTAAGTATTTGTTTTTGAGTTATTGAATTTCAAAATTTATAATTTTAAAAATAGATTCTAGTTAAGTCAAAATTAATGTATGTAATGTAAAACATGGACATTCAAAATTTTGAAACAAAATGATGATGTGGAATTTCAAACCTAATTAAACTACATATTTTTATTTCGGTATACCTATTAAAAAGCTCAACTTGCACTATAGTAGAGACAAATTAATTAAGAAAAGCTTGAAGCTGAATTTTAGTGACGAGTTTCATTTATGCGTCTAAAAAGTTCTCCTATTTGGGATATTAGAAAACAATTTTAAAAGAATTGTGGGGGAGGTAAAAGGGGATCAACTACACTTTTAAAAACTACTCGACAACTAATTTTATTTTTACCATTTAATTGTAAGAAATATCTCAACCACGAAAAGGTTATGGAGAGTAAAACGATCTTTGATTTGATATCTTGCCGATATATATGGTAAAGGAGTCATTTTGAGGGATGTTAACCTTCCGATGCCAAGTGGGGTCACCCATCACCCCACTAATTTTTATAAAACCTCAAAAGAATACTTTTTTCAGTTTTTTTTAATGTAAATACGTGATCTTTAATAAATTATAATAATTGATCTTCAGTTTCATTACTGTTTTTTGTATAAAAGGTGATGGGACGATGAACAACAGCAGATGTAATTCACTAAGGCAAAAAAGCCTTGCCTTCGGAAGGTTAAGTGCACTACAAAAAAGGTAATAAGAAATAATATAGAAAATAAACAGGTTACGATTTAAATTCACTATGTTGGGATCTTCAGATGGAAAATCGAATATAATTTGCAAAGCCTCAATTGAAACCCCCGACGGACGTATTTCCGATGTCCCTGATGAATCAAAGCCTGTGAGTAAACATATTTCCATTATTAATTGCAAAAGTTAAGAATTCGTTAAAAAAAGACACCAAGTACGGAATTTATGGATACCATTGAGTGAAAAAAACTATTTAGATGAAGGTGAAAATATACAATTTAATGATCTGTATCTAGAAGAAACCATTGAAGAAAAACAGCCGGTGCCTGCACCTGCCCCTACACCCACGGATACAGAAAATAACCTCTAAAACTAGCTGAAAAATTCTTAATGGAAAAGTTCTCTAACAAAACTTCTATTGTTGGATTGAGGAATTCGAGAGGAACTGTGAACGGTTTGAGATTCTACAAGATAAGAAGAAGATCGAAACTTTAAAACACTTACTTGAAAAGTATTGTCTGGACTGGTATGGCAGTATGTTGATTAAACTCACTGTAAGCTCAAATTGGTATCTTTGGAAAAAAGCCTTTTGTGAAACATATTGGAATAAAGACTGGTCCCAAGTCAAATACGCCTTTGCGTTTAAATTTCAAGTTGGTTTAATGCTTGAGTATGCAACAAAAAAAAGAAAGACTATTACTAGAAATAAACAAGTCTATTGATGACGAAACAATGATAAACCTGATTGCAATGGGTCTGCCAGATCATATAATCGATAAAATTGCTAGGGAATCATTAAAGTCCACGATCAATTTATACAGTTAAATCAATAAATATGAACATTTGATAAAGAAGAAAAATGAAAGATTAAGTTCAGAATACAAAGAAAAAGTTGAATCAAAACAAAACAAAAATCAAAAACAAAGATGTTCCGTTTGTGAGACACTAAAGAAAGGTGTCCGCTAACACCCTGAAGCTTCCTGGTTCAAAACAGAAGATAAAGGAGAAAAGAAAAACCAAATTAAACTTGTCAACAACTCAGAACTGGAATGTGAACTTCAAAACGAAGACCAAAAAAACTTGCAGTGACACCATTGATAAAAATAAAATTAGCATTGAATAAAAATCTTGAGGTGTTTGGAATTTATGACTCAGGCTCTAATGTTTCCCTGATAAACTAAAGGGTTTTAAAACTAAAATAAAATAAAATAAAATAAAATAGCCAATTCGAAGAATACTAATATAAAAACTATTAATGGTGTGAAAAAACAACAGGTTTAGTAACTTTAACTGTACAAATTGTTGACTTGGAAAAAGAAATAAATGCTTTTGTTATAGATAAGGAAAATTTTGATTACGATTTTTTAATTGGATTAGATTGTATTAAAAGTTTTTTTTTTAACTCAAGATGAAAAACTAATAATAAGTCAAAAAATTCCAAAATCAGATATTATTTGTAATGAAATTTTAGATACAAATTTAAAAGATCCATTATGAAAATAAGTACTTAAAATTAGTTAACTTTAATGAACACATTGAAGAGCAAAATTTTAATAATTCTGTTAACCATTTAAACAATGATCGACAATCAGAAATAGATAAATTGATAGAAGATAATTCTTCGATATTCGAAAAAAAAATAAATATGATGTCGGTACAATAAATGATTATGAAGCACGCATAGACTTATTAGTCGATAAATATTGCAGTAAACGACCATATCGCTGTATTTACAATCGATGACAAGAAGTAAATAGAAAAACAAGTCGCGATGCTACTAGTTAAAAACTAATAGAGGACTCATACAGTCCATTTGCAGCTCCAGTTACGCTAGCATAGAAAAGAGATGAAGATAAAAAATCAAAAGTGTGTAAAGATTCGTGATCTAAATAAAATTGTTGTGCCACAATCACAACCCTTCCCTCTAACTGAGAACTAATGATAAAAACAAGAAATTGTAAATTCTTTTCTACACTTGATATAAATTCAGCTTTTTAGTCGGCACCTCTGAGCATCTCAGATAGACACAAAACAGCATTTGTGACACAAGAAGGGCATTTCCAGTGGACATGCTAACTGTTCGGCCTTAAAACAGCGCCAGCAATCTTTCAAAGAATACTAAGCAATATAATCAGAAAAAAGAGGCTGGGATGCGACCCACACTGATAACTTCCCATCCCGTCTGTCGATTTGTCTTGCTTAAAAGTTTGTCTATATGTACTCGTATCAATTTTTACCAAATTTGCGTACTATTTTTTGTATGAAAGCACGGACTGTTGGATTTTTATATAAAAATCACTGAATATTGAAAACAATATTTTCTGTGAAATAAAATAAGTTTGAAGCCAATATTTTTAATTTTTGAAAAGCTATTTGAGCCGAAAGTAAATTTGTACCAAGTTTTAGTATTGTTTTTTTACAGTTTTTTTTTGTAAAAAATCTGTCAATTCGAAATTTTTTAAAAATTTTACCAAATGTTGAAAACAATATTTCTTATAAGATAAAATTAGTTTGAAGCCAATATTTAAAATTTTTGAAAAGATATTTTAGTCGAAAATCAATTTTTACCAACTTTTATACTTTTTTTTTAGGTTTTTATTTTTTGTAAAAAAAAACTGTCAATTCGATTTTTCTCAAAATTTGTCCTAATGCTGAAAACAATATTTCTTATAAGAACAAATTAGTAAGAAGCTACTATCTCAAAGTGTTTAAAAGATATTTGAGTCGAAAATAATTTTTTACCAACTTTTGTTAATTTTTTTTTTTGGTTTTTATTTTTTTGTACAAAAACTGTCAATTCGATTTTTTTCAAAATTTTACTGAATGTTGAAAACAAGATTTTTTGAAAGATAAAAGTAAATTAAAATCAATATCTCAGAGTTTGGAAAAGATATTTGAGTCGAAAATCAATTTTTACCAACTTTTATACTTTTTTTTTAGGTTTTTATTTTTTGTAAAAAAAACTGTCAGTTAGATTTTTCTCAAAATTTTATCAGATGTCAAAAACATTATTCGTCGTTGCACAAAATTGTTTTAGAGATGAAATCATATTTCAGTCGTAAAATTTTGGAGGTTACAAATTTTTTTTTTTAGTTTTTTTGATTTATAAAAAAAACCGTTATATTGATTTTTTTTCAAAAAATATACCTGTTTTGTATCACGTTACAATATATTATATTAAATTCAATTCAAGTCTCTAGCGTTTTTGGTTCGTAAGATATTTAGGGTTAACCAAAATTTTCACCTTTTTTTTAAACTGCTATGGTAAAAAAACCACCCACGCAATTTTCTTGAGAGCCCTTTCTGCATCTTTTTGCCCTTTTATCTCTATAACAAAATTTATTTGAAGTCGATATCTCTTCTGGTTCTTGAGCTATGGACGACGAAAAAAACGTCGCGAACGTACGGACGTACGGACGTACGGACGTACAAACGTACGTACACACGCACGCACAGACATCTTTCTAAAAATCTTTTATTTCGACTCTAGGGACCTTGAAACGTCGAGAAATGTCAAAATTTTCAATTTGACAAATCGGACCCATTACAATAACTTCCTATGGGAAGTTAAAAATAAACTCACAGATTTTACCGTAAATTACAAAGATGACATTTGACTCAAGTTTTTGAAGCTATAAAAAAAGAAGGTTTCAGATTAATTCTTCGAAATGCACATTTGCCGTGGACTCGGTAAAATACTTGGGTCACATAATTCAAAATAATTCCATAAGACCCATGGAGGATAATTTGATTTCAATCAAAAACTTTCCAATACCAAAAACACAGAAAAATGTTAGACAGTTCCTAGGAAAAATAATTTTTTACCATAAATATGTCGAAAATATAGCAGTAAGACTATACCCACTCCATAACTTATTAGGAAAGGAACAGAGTTTATTTGGACAAATGAAATGATAAACATTTAAACTTGCTAAAATTGCTGAAGTAAAAATTTAAAAGTGGACTTTTTTAAAGGTTCTCTCTCTACTTCTTCATTTTATTCACTGCAGAGAAAATTTTTTTCTTAGTCGATATCACTGTGGATTCTTAAGATATATGGCCAACCATCAGAGGAATCAGAAACGAACACACGCAATCACAAACAATTTCTTAAAAATCATTGATTTTTATATTAGGGACCGTAAAACATCGATATATGTATGCTAAAATGTTCACTTTGACAAATTGAACATTTTCTCGACTTTTGGGGGTCCATAACTTACGACATGGACACGAGATTTATTGAGACTTTCTATACAAAGTATAAAACTCAAAAAGAAAGGTATAAAGAACATTTAAAGCTTACTATCTCTCATTCCGAGGTGAAACCTTTAAAATTATGTAATCTATATACATATATGTATGTTCCTTGTTTATAAAAAGTTTTGAAGGCTTATTATTTCACCAAAGCATCGCCAATCAAGTGCTTTGAGGAAAAATGGATTTTTACATTTCCTGTTTTATAATAAAAATTATGTAGAAAAACATACAAACTCTACAATTAACATATCACCTGAAATGCCTTAGACATAGAGCATCGTTAAGGCACAATATGTGAAAAATCGACATTCTTGACATTTTTAATTTTTGGAAATGGTGACAAGTTTTAAATGCTTGTTGGAAAAAAAATAATTGTAGAGTGGTTAAGTAGAAATTCTAACTGAAAAATTGCTCTTCTGCTGAAATGGAGTTTTCCAACAGAGCTGTAAAAAATGCAATCATTTTTGTATTGCAGTTAAATGATTGAAAAGACTTACATTTTGAATAATTTGACTTCATGTCAGTACTTAACTTCGAAAAAAAATCACAGTTAATTTTGAAGTCTTTTGTAAAAAAAGTATTTAGAGCAGTTAAAAGACTTAAAGTCAAAAGAATGCATTACTTTTTACTGCTCGCATTCTTGTAAGTCTTTTAAAAGTCTTTTACATTCCTTGCATTCATTAAGTCTTTTGATTGCATTCAATGTAGTGCAGTCAATTGAATGCTTAGAAGTCTTTTTACTGCTACTACTACATGGGTACTTAAATTTTATAAAAAGATGACTTAAAAATCAAACATTAAATAATACTGAATTTCTTCGAAACTCGAAATGCCACTCTAGGCGTGAATGTAATTTTTACAACTTTATTTGGTAAATGTTTATTTCGATTAAAAAAAACAGGTTTTCACCTAACTAGGATAATGATAATGTAATTTTTGAATTTTTGTAAAACTTAATTTTTGAAAATTTTTAAATTCAAAACAATAGTGTCCATTGAGGGTCTGGCACTCCACCTATTAACGCAAACAATCGCAGGAAGTTTATGATCCCTCTTTTACTTAAGAGGTAAACAAACCAAAAACTGCACAACTGACTAAAATAGTCAATGCTATGCACCGTATGGCACTTCAAAAATCGAAAAAAACTGTAACTCACTGTCCGACCTATCATCAAAATTATGAAACGCTTTCCAACATGGCAGAATCTTAAAATTTCTCACAAATGTAGGCCTCGAAGTGCGCGAAGAGGAAAAAATCGAAATGTTTTGATTGGTGATTTCGTGGGCGTGGTATACACCCACAAAATATACGAGGCATTAGTCAAAAATGCATATGTGAAAACACAACAAGTTATCTAAGTACAAAAATTATATACTCAGGGCGCTTTGTATACAACCCTTCTTACACGAAGTTATTGTTAAAATTAACTCTTCTAAGTGATATAGAGCAATGAACTTAAGCAGAGTTAAGCATACAAAGCCAAAAACCGAAAATATGAGGTTATCCACCAAAAGGGCGTGGTTTCTGACTACTTTTATTGTATTTGGTATCGTTATTATAAATACTTCTGATTTTTGTAGAACGAAAAAATTTAACGGTTTCGAAGTGATTTTTGTGTTATTAAAAAGCAGAAACAAAACACCTGAAAATAAACCCTCAGGGGGTTGTTACCCGCCTACTTCTCATGCGTATGCTATCATTCATAAGAAATACTTGTATAATAATAAAATTTAAAAAAGTTACTGTCGTGTTTTTTAAGGCGGAAATAAGAGAAGATACGCTTAGAGGGCGTGCTATCCACCCACTTTTTATGTGTAGTTATGTCCTCATTTAAAAGAAACACTTTTGATGATATCCAATTTTACCCAGTCTTTATTAAATGGCTTCACTAAAACATTTCCAAAAATAAATTCATATTAAACTTGAGTTAATTAAGAACTTGGCGTGTTTTTGGATCTCATTACTTTTTTTTTTTTTTTTTTTTTTTTTTATAATTAGCAAACACTAAAAGGGTTTTTTATACCTTTAATATGCCAAAGACACAGTGTGAGCATTAGGAAAAGAGGGAAGGGTTGGATAGGAGGTGTCGGTGTACATTGGTTTTAAATTTCTGAACATTGCAATGACAGGGAAAGATAGAGCGTGGCAAGGCGTTCCACATTCGCGTAGTACGGCTAAAAAAAGAATCTCTGTACTTCATAGTACGTCCGAAGTTGGGCTCAAGGGTAAACTGATGGGCATTCCTAGAAGCGCGGGTATTACGGTTAAATTGTTTACGCTGCAGACTTATTACTGAGGTTTTTTGTATACATCAGAACTTGGCTCCTTTTTCAACACTTATGTTATTCTTGTGATGTTATTTTCAAAGAACAAACAGAATTATTAAAACCGTTTTTGTAACGAAAGAGGAAATTACTATTATTAAATCTATTACAGAACAAAACCATCAATTGACTTGGGGTTTCTTGAATAAAATTATAACATAATGATAGCTTAAAACTTTAATTCCATCCATATTATTCACTATGCCCATACCCTTAAAAAAAGGAAGAAGATTATATCTTTCAATTGAGCGCACATTGCTGACAGGTCTAGTGATTCCCATCTACACACATTTATTTGTATTGTATTATTAATTTCATGTTTAATTTTTATTTGTTTTCAAAATAAAAATAATACCAACTAAAAAAATGTTTAATTTATTTTCTGACGGATTCACTCCGTGGCCGGGACGTCGGTATATACCCTTCTGCTTCTGTCAGTAGGTTATCAAAATTTATTCTGACATGCGGTTGCATGCAGCGCAGCAATAAATGCAACAATGTTGCAATAACATAAACATTATTTTAACAAGTAGCTATTTAATTGCACATATTCAAAAGTGAATATTTTTTTAAAGAAATATTTATTCATTAATTGTGATGGACGTAAATCGGCTTAAAAATACAAAAATAAAAAAGATTCTTGCTCAAAAGATTAACAAAAGCGATAAAGTTAATATTATTTGCATGCTTGAGTTTGAGTCCAATAACTAATTTAAGGTATCTTCAAAACGTCAACCTCATCGCACTTTGCATTCGCCTCGTGTCGTTACATCTTTTTGTCGTTCATATATAAAGTCGATCTCTTAATAGTGCGTGAGGTATAAACCTATAGGGAAGGTGAAAGTTCATAAATTGCAGATATAAGGACGAAATTCTATACCCTACCTTACCGATAAAAAAAAACAAAATTAAATTACTTAAGCAATTCAGGTGTGCTTCACAACCAGTTAAGGAAGTTTGATTATTATACCTGATGTGCCATGGTCCATTTTAAAAGAAGACAAATGTGGACTTCGAGTCGACAGTTAAGAAGAAGAAGAAGGCGGTTTTAGGCATCTCAATGGTTATTTCGCGAATACTCCCTTAATTGTCTTCAGGCTGATTGCTGATGATGCCGAAGCGGTCTTGGTCCAGTTCTTCTTCCACTCGCAGAGGTGGGCACACACCAATTTGATTTTTTTCTTCTTTATAACTCTGGCGACGAAAAAATTCAAGAAGCAATGAAGTTTCACTACCGTTGCTTTCGTCATCGTCGGTCGTATCAATTGCTGATGGTCGCCGCCGCGGGTATCGCTGTTTAACAATGCTTTGGAATTTAGTTGAAATTTCGGGTCTGCCATCGGAACCGCACCTGTTTCTTGGAGGCGATTTAATATAAGATCAGATAATATAGCGTGATGCGGTTACAGGTTTCTTTTTCTCTCTTTTTTTAAATTGAAATCGAATGGAACTTGCGTGGTTTCTGGGGTTTCTATGGAATGTGGACCAATGTTGATGCCTTGAAAAAATGTTAAAGTTTTTTTATATGAAATTGAAGTATCTAAGTATCTATTCTCAATGGATATTGAAGGGAAATCAAAATAACACATTATACAGGGTGAACCATAAAGTGGTTTCTTTTTAAATCGTTATGTATTTTGACACTGACAGCTATGCATTTTCTACTTGACGCGAAATCTGTATAGAAAGACAAGCTGTGTCAGAAATTGAACGCATATCATCCTATGGGTCGATATTGCTTCTTACTTTGGTCCTTAGATCAACTTTGAGCAATTCAAGTTAAGACAAGGTGCATTTTGGTGAAAGATTCTGGGTGCGTGTCAATCTTTTCTGAAAATTAAAGATTCCAAAAACTCCCAATTTGTTTTATGCAATGAACCGCCTTGAAGCTACACTGATTAAGTTTTTGAAAAAAATTCTGATAAGGAAATAATGGCTTAAACACAAACACTCTTCAGCTTCGGCTTCGCCTGACGTTTACGAGTTTAGCCATAGGAATTCAATGCATGCTATGACAATGTAGCTTCGAGCTCACGTTTCATTTGACAATCGTTAGGAAATAACATAATGTTACCTACGTAATGTGACTGCAAACGGAAGCTCTAGTTTAAATTTACTGAACATTTGCTTTGTCGGACAGCTTAATAGCTGGAAAAAAGTCACCAAACAAAATACATTTGCTTTTGGAGGGATTCCAATTGGTTTTTATAGGCTGTGTAAGCTTCTTCCCTGATAAATTAAATTTTTTGCGATTTCAAAACTCATATTTTTTTGTATTTTGAGACAAAATAAAAGCTGCTTATGACAGAAGTGCCATTTAAGAAATGTCATATTGAAAGTGTCATGACAAGGAACCTCGAATCAGGCCCAACGTAGCGCAGACGAAGCCGAAGCTGAAGCGTGGTTGTGTTTCAGCCATAATGTTTTTTAAAATTGTTGATTCGCAATCGCAAAAGATATTCGAAAAAAGATATTTTGGAGGACAGAAAATCAAAAGTTTTAAAAATTCAAAAAGCTGAGTTTCAAAACTGAATTTAAAGAGCAGATATTTGATGTAAATATTAAAACATTAAAAAAATTACACATGATTTTTTTAACTGGAGACAAATTTTGTCTTTCTTTTAATAAAGAAGATTTATTTGTTTGGAATTTAAGTCAGAAGCGTTGAAGAATGTTGTTAGACAGCGATCTTAAAAGAACAAGAATTAGTTTTTTCAAATATAAATAAAATAAGTCAAGTAGATTAAAATCCGCTATCTGTGAACTTTTGTTCCAAATTTTGAATATGAATATTCTAAAGTTTAAAAAAAAAAAATATGACATAATATTCGTAAAAAATTCTAATTTTCAAATAAATTTTGTTATACAAATAATAAGGCAGCGAGATGCAGAAATTGCTCTCAAGAAA
Organism: Eupeodes corollae; assembly: GCF_945859685.1. Taxonomy (NCBI): domain Eukaryota; kingdom Metazoa; phylum Arthropoda; class Insecta; order Diptera; family Syrphidae; genus Eupeodes; species Eupeodes corollae. Next base: position 146,320,917 of record NC_079148.1, on the reverse strand, counting down.
ATTGCGTTGGTGGTTTTTGTACCATAGCAGTTTAAGAAAAAGGTAAACATTTTGGTTAACCCTAAATATCTCACAAACCAAAAATGCTAGAGACTTGAATAGATAGCTTTAAGTTAAGCTTAAAAGCTGTGTTGCTACATAACCGAAATATTTTACTTTTAATTCCTATTTGTAACGCAGTAAATATGAAGAAGACTTATGCAAATATAAAAATGGTCTGCTCCGGTGAAGAACACCAATGGAAAAGCTGCGGGGATTTGAAAGTCATAGCTCTGCTACTTAAACTGCAATTAGGCTAAAAAAAATTTTGTTGCTTCAATTTGTGGCCTCATCTTCAGTCGCTTCAAACTGGGTAGACCAATGTCAAAAATGACCCCCAAATTAATCCACAAAAGATGTTACTTTCTCCCTTGTATATAAAGCTAGGACCCATGAAATACTTCGTAAAGGCAATGGACAGAGATGGAGCTGCTTTTCAATACCTTCGCCAAAAATTCCCCAGAATAGGTTAGGTTAGGTTAAAGTGGCTATCCAAGATGGAAACGGACACACTTATGTGAGTTTAATGCCCGTTGTGATACCACATGAATCTTGAGGCTTCCTCCTAAGCTCAATGGAACCAGTTTGAGTCCCTTACGAAACGTGAGAGGCTGATTATACCGATATGATTTAGATCGTTAAAGAAGAATTCTCCTAGGTAATTCTTGCGTTTTCGAGCTAGAGCAGGGCATGTGCAGAGAAGATGAAGAACCGTTTCTTCCTCTTCCTCGTCTATACAGCTTCTGCAAAAGTCATTTGAGAATACGCCTAGTCTCGTGGCGTGCTTTCCTATTAGACAGTGTCCGGTTATGACACCTATTATCGAGCTTATATGCGATCTGCTTAGAGAGAGCAAGCACCTTGAACGTTTTAAATCCAGTGTTGGCCAGATGTTTTTTGTGGCTTGACACGTGGAGATGTTGTTCCACCTGGTGCCTGCCCTCCTTACAGCGTCTTGCATTAGCAACAGTTTACAAGTAGCGATTGGTATGCCGGTACTTGCCAAACGTGGTAGGATGGGCTGTACTGTACCGTTCCTGGCGAGTTCATCTGCCTTACAGTTACCTGGAATGTCTCTATGGCCCGGCACCCAGCAAAGGTGAATATTAAACTGTTGCGCCATCTCCATTAGAGATGATCGACAGTTATGGACTGTTATAGAGTTTGTAGAGACAGAGTCCAGAGATTTGATAGCGGCCTGACTGTCAGAGAAAATACGGATATCAGATGTTGATATCACGTTTTCTTTGAGCCAAGACAAGACTTCCTTAATCGCCAAAAGTTCCGCCTGGAACACACTACAATGATTGGGAAGGCGGAATGAGAGACTTAATTTCAGTCGTTCAGAGTACACACCTCCACCAACCCCTTCTTTGGTTTTTGAGCCATCTGTGTAAAAATGAATCGACTCATCCTCCAAGAATGTCCTATCCTCCCAAAAAGATCTGGTAGGTATAGAAATCTGGAAATTCCTGTCGAATTGTAGTTGGGGGATGGTATAGTCTGTGTGCTTTGGAATTGATTCTAAGTACCTTAGAATTACGGAGTGGCCAATGTTGTTGTTAGTCCACTGCGACGAAGCATTGAGGCAAATAGCAGAGCTTGCAGCTATTTGTTTGCTAAATATGTAAAGAGGTGTAAGGTAAAGCAAGGTGTCCAGTGCCGCAGACGTTGTCGTGCGAAGCGATCCACATATACATAGGCAGGCCGAACGTTGGACTTTATTTAGCTTATCCCTGTTTATACCTTTCTCTAAAGCAGTCCATCATACTGCCACACCGTACGTTAAAATCGGTCTGATTACCGATGTGTATAGGCAATGCGTGATTCTGGGTTGTAAACCCCATTTATTACCAATAGTTTTTTTGCAAGAAAAGAGAGCTACAATAAGATTCGTCTGAGAATCTTAATTGGATTCCTTTAATGTAAGGAGGGTTGACAAATGGAATTTTTTATCTCCTCGAAAATAAGACCGGATCGGTTTTGTGTGGGTTAACACTCAGTCCATACCGATCAGCCCAAAGTATTAGTCTGTCTAAGGCATTTTGTAAAAGTTCTTTTAGTATGTGAAGATGCTTTCCTGAAACTGCTATAGCAACGTCATCCGCATAGGCTATCATTCTGAATCCCTCCGCATCCAGACTAGCTAGGATTTCATTCACCTCTAGGTTCCAGACGAGAGGGGATATAACACCACCTTGCGTTGTCCCTCTACTAACGAATCGTCTGCTAGAAGAGTTGCCCAGTTTTGAGTTAATTATTCTGCTAGTAAGCATTAAATTAGGTCCTAGTTCACACAGGACTGTAGCGCCACCTTAAGTAAGTAAGCATTAAATGAATTAACTCCCGAAGCGAACTCTCTACATTTAGAGATGTTAGTGCAGATGTGATTGCAGATGTGTCCACGTTGTTAAAGGCACCTTCGATGTCAAGGAAAGCAACCATACTGAACTCTTAATGATGGAGGGAATATTCGATGGTGCTTTTTAAAGTGTGTAACGCTGTTTCCACCGATTTAGCTTTACAGTAGGCATGTTGAGACGAAGACAGAAGTCTCGTATCGATACGTGCCCTTAAATGGATATCAATCAATCTTTCCAAAAAGGAATGATGATAGACTTATAGGTTGTAGATCTTTAGGATTGACTTGGAAGCATTTACCTGCTTTAGGTATAAAAACAACTTTAACTTCTCTTCATCCCGAGGGAACATGGACCAGGTAAAGACAGCTGGTAAAAATTGACTCAGGGATTGGTGCAATTATATCAGAAGCTTTTTGTAATTCTGCTGGTATTATTCCATCTTGTCCTGCAGCTTTAAATGGTTTGAAGCTGTTGAGAGCCCATTGTAGCTTATCCTTTGTGATTAGACCTTGTGGATATGTTGAATTTGAACTTGAACGTATAAAACTGTTGCAAGTTTCGGTAAGAGAACTACCAGGAAAGTGAGTGTCCAATAGTAAGTTCAGCGATTCATTACTTGAATTTATCTAGGAGCCATTTGTATTTTTCAAGCAGCTTGGCATAGCTGGATTAGTTGAAAGAATTTTCCGTAACCTAGAGGCTTCAGAAGTTTCTTCTATCATGCCACAGAAGGATCACCAAGAAGATCGCTTGGATTTCCTTAGTGCCTTCTTGTAGATTCTTAGGGATTCTTTGTAGGAGTCTCAATGAGAGGCTAGTCTTGCAGCTTTGGCCCGGTTGAAAAGTTTCCTGCATTCCTTCCTGAGCGAGTCAATCTCTGAGGCCCACCATTGTGGTTTCCTCTTTCCTCTTATAAGTATTAGTGGACAAGCAATTTCTACCGATCTGTTCATAGCTGAGGTAAGGTCATTGACTTTGTTCCCAAGAATAAGTGAGGCTAAAGTCAAAGAAGCCATATTTGTCGGTCCGCAGATAAGAGATTTATTTAAAGATGCCAACTTTGATTTGGTTCTGGACGGTAAGGAAAAAAAAGCCTGGGATTATTCTCGCCTTGTACCACAAGGTTATATACCAACAATTATATAAATAATTATATAAATATGTCTTTAAAAATCAATTTTTTGCATTCCCACTTGGAGTTCTTTCCGGATAATTGCGGAACTTTTAGCAATGTGTGCGCTTTCGTTTGGACATCGCCAATATGGAAAAGCGGTATCAAGGCTATTGGCACTCTTCAATGTTAGTGGACTTTTGTTGTAATATTTAAAGGGATATTCAGGACGCAAAATACAAGAGGGCCACAAAAATCTACGTCTCAGTTCTGTGGTGGTTCAAAAAACATAGAAAATCCTCTACATTTTTCAAAAAATTGTTTTTTCGTTTTTTTTTTTAAAGTCAATCTTAGCTTATTTGTTTTTGTGTTAAGTACATACAAAAATCAACTTTATATAAGGAATACGTTTATAACGTTATAAGACTTCTTTAATAATAATCCTTGTAAATAACTCATGTCTTGAAGCACATGAACGTAATATCCAATCGTTCATTAAATTTAAACCTTCCTTTATCATTCTTCCTTTCACCAATTTTTAATATCTTTTCTAAGCTCTTTAAAAATAAAAATAAAAAATAAAAATAAACAATTTGCAAATGACTCTATACGCTAAACCATTATTATTCTGTCACTAACAGCTCTAAGCGAAATCATTACCCACGAACAAAAAAATAAAAAATAAAAACACTTTCTCATTGCCCAATTAACATTAAATACAAATCCTCTTCAAGCAGACATCAGCCCCTCATTTGTAATTGTCTAAAACAGCTTCTTATTCTCACCTAATCTAGCCTCCAAAAAAATTAATACCTCAATTTACAAAAGCAAAAACAACAAAAAACAACAAAAACAATCTCCCTTCTTAAATCGTCCATCAACACTTTGCGTTCATCCTAAACAAAACAAAAATAACAGAACATTGCTCTTAATGAGGGGATGTTCCACGTAAATTGCTCAATTAAAAATCATACTCTACATCTACACAGTTCTATACCACCAACCAACCCAAGGACCAACCGACCGACCGCCCATAGCCTGCCAGCGCTGTACCCTACCGACCGACCGACCGACCGACAAAGTCCAACACCAAAATGAAGAGAATTATTTTTTATTAAAAACTCCCAATGCTAAAACATAAAACCACCCCCAACCCCCTCCCAATTTTCGACATAAGGTTTAAACTAAAAACGTAAATTTGAAGGGCAACGGAAAAAAATCTGCAAATTTTGCAACCCCAGAAAAGAAATAAAGGTCCTTTTTTCGACTTTGTATCCCTCAAATAAGGAATTAGAGTGGTCTAAGGAATTGTTCCGTTTGTTTCGTCCTTTTAGACTTTCCACTTCAATATTTGTTTTGTCATTCGTTTTATTGTCAATTTATTGTCTACCAAAGTTGACTTATATTTTTTTTACTTTTAAAAAACGGATTTGACGGTGACGCAAACGGTCGGTGGCGGTAGCGGTGTCATCGGCGATGACAGCTATGGAGTCAGTGTTTAAGGAAATGGGCAGCATGCTTGGACGATTGTTTCACCATGGACAAACTTCTGAGGAATAATGACAGAAACATAGAAAGAGAGAGGCAGAAAGAAAGTATGAGAAGGGAGATGCGTGTCGGTGCGTTCATAAAATAATGATTACCCTCTTTTTAACGCCAATTACAAGATTGTAAATGTAATTGACTGTAAGAAAAGTTTTGTATTTCCGTCCGTCCTTTTAGTTGTTTTTTTTTTTTTTATTTTTTTTTGTTTTTAAGCCTCTTGAACTTTTTTTTGCAAATTGTTTTATTTTTTTTAAGATTCATTTAATATTAGAAAGGGCTTCTAAGGGCGAAATAAAGGCTAAATTGTGGACAAAATTATACGGAAATATGGAAATGGAAATTTTTTCGGTGAAACCGATTTTAAGTAATTCCCTCTGTCAGGCTTTGACGCTAGACTAGGGTTACTTGAGCTTTTTATGGTTATCCTTTAAAAGCTAGCAGACAATTTTGAACTCGAACTTTATTGATTTGGGAATACACAGATTTCCAAACAAGTTTTTCAAAATTTTTAAAAATTCTTCAAAATCATGTATTCAGTAAAAAAAAAGATCGTATCTAGGTTTAAAAAATTAATTTTGAAGCTCTAAGTTTCTATTTTTAAGAACTTTCGAAAAAGAAAATAAATAACTTTATGATAAATTTGTTGTTTTTTATAACTCTAGGGGCCTAGAAAATAAACTTGTTTATTAAGTTTCAAAACCGTTTTCTTGAATTTTTCACAAAATTATTTTAATATATATTGAAATTTAAGTGAAAAAAGAGGCTGGGATGCGACCCACACTGATAACTTCGAATCCCTTCTGTCGTTTGTAGGTTTTCGTGTTTTGTTAACAAAGTTGTCAGTTGAATTATTCTAAAAAATTAAAAATGTTTGCATATAATGAAAAAGTTTGATTTCAAAATCTATTTTGGTTAACGAGATTTTTATTCGAAAATCAATTTTTACCAATTTTAGTAGCATTTCTTAAAAGTTTTTATTTCTTAATACAAAAATCCGAATTGGATGAAAGAAATTAATTTGAAGTCAATATCTTCAACACTTCACGAGATATCGAGAACCGAAGATTTTTACCAATTTTTCGTAGATTTCATTTTTTTATGAAAAAAGACTTACTGCTAGATTTTTATTTAAAATTTTCTGAATATTGAAAACAATAATTTCAATTAAATAAAATAAGTTTGAAGCCGATATTTTTAATTGTTGAAAACAAATTTGAGTGGAAAGTACATTTTTTAGCAACTTTTAGTACTTTTTTAACTTCCCATAGAAAGTTATTGTAATGGGTCCGATTTGTAAAATTGAAAATTTTGACATTTCTCGACGTTTCAAGGTTCCTAGAGTCGAAATAAAAGATTTTTAGAAAGATGTCTGTGCGTGCGTGTGTACGTACGTTTGTACGTCCGTACGTCCGTAAGTCCGTACGTTCGCGACGTTTTTTCGTCCTCCATAGCTCAAGAACCAGAAGAGATATCGATTTCAAATAAATTTTGTTATACAGATAAAAAGGCAGAAAAATGCCGAAAGGGCTCTAAAGAAAATTGCGTGAGTGGTTTTTTTACCATAGCAGTTTGAAAAAAAGGTAAAAATTTTGGTTAACCCTAAATATCTCACAAACCATAAACGCTAGAGATTTGAATTAAATTTTATTTAATATATTGAGACGTGATGTCAAAGAAATATATTTTTGAAAAAAATCCATTTAATGGTTTTATTTTTATAAATAAAAAAAAACTGAAAAAATGTGTCACCTCCAAAATTTTGCGACTAAAATTTGATTTCACCTCCAAAACAATTTTGTGCAACGAAGGTTAATGTTTTTGACATCTGATAATATTTAGAGAAAAATCGAATTGACAGTTTTTTTATAAAAAATAAAAACCTAAAAAAAAAATAAAAATTAATAAAATTTAGTAAAAAATGATTTTCGACTCAAATATCTTTTCAAAAAATTGTGATAATAGCTTCTTACTAATTTTTACTTAAAAGAGATATTGTTGTTAACATTATGAAAAATTTTGAAAAAAATCGAATTGATAGTTTTTGTACAAAAAAATAAAAACCAAAAAAAATTTTAAGAAAAGGTGGTGAAATTTGATTTTCCACTCAAATATCTTTTCAAAAATTTGTTTGTTTTCGATATTTAGTAATTTTTTTCATAAAAAATAAAATCTGAAAAAAATAGAACGCGAATTTGGTAAAAATTGATACGAGTACATATAGACAAACTTTTAAGCAAGACAAATCGATCGGGATGGGAAGTTATCAGTGTGGGTCGCATCCCAGCCCATTTTTTTTGTAGGTTTTTAAATTTTGTTAAAAACTGTCAATTCGATTTTTTTCAAAGTTTTACTGATTGTTCAAAATAATATTTATTTACTTTATGAAGGTGGCGCTACAATCCTGTGTGAACTAGGGCCTCAACCCAACAAACTTCTCCATCTAGCTCCGTCCCTAGCAAAATGTCTCTTCTGGTTCTTGAGCTATGGACGACGGAAAAAACGTCACGAATGTGACGTACGGACGTACGTACACACGCACGCACAGACATCTTTCTAAAAATCTTTTATTTCGACTCTAGGGAATTTGAAACGTCGAGAAATATCAAAATTTTAAATTCGACAAATCGGAACGATTACAATAACTTCATATGGAAAGTTAAAAATATGTTTGGACAAATTTCAAAAAGAAATTTCTCTTTCAAGTTCTTACGTCCTTTTCAAACAATTCAAAAAATTTCAAATTTCCCTTCTAAAAAAGAAAAACATTTTACGAACTAAAGCTAAGTTTGCGCTAGAAGATTTTAGAATTCTTGATGAATCGTCTTTCTTCTTGAAAATTTTCTATTAAGTGAAAATTTTCCGTTTGTTCGGTTGGTAGATTTTATCCAAATGTTAGGAATGTTTTGGGCAAGAAATTGGTTGACAATTTTTGTTGAAACATTTTAGAAAACTAAAAAAGCAGATTCAAAATAGGATAATTTGCTTGACAGAGGGCAGAGACTATAAAAATCTATGTAATAGTGAAAACAATGGGCCCATTTTATACACATTGACAATTGTGACAGTTGAAAGGTGACAATTTGTTAATTTACAACTTGACAAATTGTAAATATCTGTTTCATTAGCAATTTAAAAATTTTGTAGAATTGTTGGAAAATATCCAAAAATTGCCATCCTTTCGTTTCATAAAGAAATTGTTATGATATTGAATTATTCCACGACTGCCAGGAATTTAGCAAAAAATTTGAACTTTTATATTAATATTTAATTGAGAATCGCGATAGGAAACTCAATTATGGCTGAAACGCAAACACTCTTTAGTTTTGGCTTATTTAGCGTTACGTTGGACCTGCTTCGAGGTCGCTTTAAATGACATTTCCAATATGACATTTGTAAAATTACACTTCTGATACTGGCAGCTGTTATTTTTGCTTAAAAGGTTGTTTTGATTTTTCGTGCAGTAAATATTATGAGTTTTAAAATCGAAAAAATAGTAACCAATGGGAATCCCTCCAAAAGCAAATAAATGTATTTTGTTTGTTGATTTTTCTGTACAGCGGTTGAGCTGTCAGACAAAGCAAATGTTCAGCAAATCTGTACTAGAACTTCCGTTTGGAAGTTATTTCCTTACGATTGTCAAATGATACGTGAGGTCAAAGCTTTATTTTGATAGCATGCATTGTTTTCCTATGGCTGCACTCGTAAACGTCAGTTTAAGCCAAAGTTGAAGCGTGTTTGTGTTTCAACCATTACGGTCAAGTACTAACAATGAAAAGACCCAAAGTAAACTTGAACAAAATTTTAAGAATGTTATTGATTTTAAGACTCTATTTTTATTATATGTTTTATTGCACTTCACTTTTCAATAATCTAATAATGTAGCACGATTTTGAAAACTTAGACATTTTCAAACTGAAAAAGTGCCATCGTTCTAAAATCAAAAAAATTAGTCGAGAAACTATGAAAATTTGAATAAAATGTTATGAAAAATAATTTGTCACCTTTCAATATTTTACTAAATGGAGATTTGTCAAAAAAGTGTAATAAATTTGTAAAATTTTACCCCTTTTTTTGTTTTAAATTCAGCCCACTAAATTCCAAACTATTTAAACAAAAATTTAAATCTAGGAATAGCATCGGATTAAGGAAACTCCAAAAGTTCGTATTTTTTAAATTCTTTCAGAGTCCTGTGAGCTTTTGTTGTTGATTTCTGCTTAGAAACTTTCTACTAATCAAAAATTGGATGATGTTTTTGTCACAATCGTACAATCACACATTTTTTTTTAGACAGAAAGATACTTTATTTTTTCATAGGTTAAGGCTTTACAAAAATTTGCGTAGTACGTAGATTGTACAGAGATTTGATAATTGAAATATATCTTCCAACTGAAAAATGTTATGAAAGTTAATAAATACATTTAAATTAAGAAAAACTACATTTGAAGGAAAACTATGATAAAAAACTTTCATTTTATATATTTAATAATAATACAAAAAAATTGACTAGATTAAACTTAAAAACTAAAGGAACTGCCTAGTTTGTATATAAGTATTTTATAATTGAAAGATATAATAATAACATTTAGAAAAAATGGTCAAACAAAAAGAAGTTAACTAGTTATTATAATTGATATTAATTTAATAAATAAATACAAAAATAAATAAATATATAATTAAATAAATAAGTATATGAATAAATAAACAAATAAACTAATAAATAAAAGAATAAGTACATAGATACTGACTTACTAAATTAAGTATTAATATATTATTTGAATCACTACATCTTAGATAAAATCTTTGGTAAGGAAGTTCAATTTTTTAAAGTGTAAAAGTTGGGTGGAAAGATAAGAAGGTAAATTTGCCATAATTTTTAATGTTTTGTTCTAAGAAACTTGTAATTTTTTAAGTGCCTTTTTGTACAAGTTCCCCATACTGGGCATGCATAAACAATAATAGATAACAGATAAGAAACTTCTTGAACTTACTCAGCTGTGATTTCCTACACATAAGTGGGTATAGCATTTTAGTGGCAATACTTATTTTGCTAAGGGTATTTTTAATATGGTCCTGAAAATTTAATGTCTTTTCTAATTATACACCAAGATATTTGACAGAATCAACCCACGGGATATCACAGTTATTTATCTTTAGCTAATTAAGTGGTAAAGCACAGGCTTTTCTTTTCCTGGTAAAAAAGATTGCCTGTTTTTTTTCAGCATTTAGACTTACTTTCCATGTTATGAAATAATCATGAATTTTATTAGAGCGTGTTGGAAGTCATTTTCAATTTCATACCCAATTTTACTTGAACTGTAAATGGCGGTATCATCGGAAAATAATGCTATTTCACAGTTCCATATTTCTGGAAAATCAGCAACATACGTAATGTATAATAATGGACCTAATACTGACCCTTGAGGTACCCCCGATGTTATATTTTTAATTTTACTTGAAATTGCTCGTTTCTAAGGAAGCTTTGTATTAATTTTATTATATAAGTAAGTAAGTATCATTTATTGATTCGTTGTTTTGATACATTTGTTAACAATTGAATGAATTTAAAGCTATGGCATTGTCGTCAGCCCGGTTAGCAATTTGATATAAATATGTATACAAATTTCTTTTCATTAAAAAATAATAAATAAGTATAACTATTCAAATTCAGATATTAGCAACATCCTTTACTTGGAAATATCTTTCAAGAATGATACGAGGGGTTTCTAGTTCGTTTCGTTCAAAAGTTTAATTGTTTCCTGCATTGTTAATGATCTTTGTCCGCAATACGATATCCGTTGAGATGCAAAAATTTAACATATACTGACAAAATGAAAGCAGTCTTCTTTGGATTTAAGATTACATAAGGAACAAAATTGGTTGAAACTTCCATTGTAGGGTCCTCCGTTAAGTCCTAAGAGTTCGCATCTTGCTTTAAAAGTTAAGGAGATTTCATTGAAGCTCAGTGAGTCTTGGAAGTAATTTGCTTGATTTAAGCCCATATTGAGTTGGGAGTACAACACTCTACTGAGGGACTCGTGAGCAGTAGCTTTAAAACCATCCCGAACAGAGTTTTCTTGTTTTCCAATTATGCTATAGAGCTGCTCCTTCAAATGATAGAGCTGCTCCTTTAAATCAACCAAGTTTCTTTCTTCCATCAAAACTTCTTCATCAAAACTGATTGCCATATTTTTCCATTTCCTCATCCACCAATCCTTTTTTTTTCGTAACGCAGCATTTTCTTGGATAGGCGCTCATTTGGTTGATTAAAAATGTTTACGGTATAATCCGCCTGAGTCTTTAATGTACTGGTAAACAGTTTAGGAAGACTTGTTTCTATGTAAAGAGCATAGATGGAGTTTTCAGAGGCAGTTTAAAAAGTTTTTTTTTTTTTAATTTTGGTGGAATTTTTCAATTGTTTCGTATTCTTCCATACCCCATACTAGAGCAGCATAGCAAAGTGTAGTCTTCACAATAACGTCAAAAATTTATAATTTCGCAGAGAGTGGAACTTGTTTGTTTGAGAAAACATTTGTCCATGATATATTTAGCATACTTTGACAACTATTAGTTTTCTCAACTAAATGTTCGTTTAAGTCCATCTTCGTATAAAGTTTCACTCCTAAGTATTTATATTTGTTAATTACTTACAGGAGGTTACCATTGAAGTACCAATTATAACGAATCTGACTCCTAGAAGATCTGGATAATACCATGTTCTTGGATTTATCAGTGTTTATAAGAAGATCCCATTTGCAGCAATATTCTGATAGACTATTTATCATCAGTTGTAAAACATCGGGTGCCTCTGAAAGTAAAACCAAATCGTCGGCATACAACAGTAAATTTATTGACATCTCAGCGATCCGAATTCCACCAGGAAGGAAATTCACTTTGTCATTGATGAAAAGTGAAAACAGAAGGGCACTGAGGAGACATCCTTGTTTGATAGCATTGTCTGTTGGAAACCATTTTGAATAAACTGACCCATCCCAGACAGATGCTTGAGAATCAAAATACATTTCTTTTATAACATGGATAAATTTAGTTGGAATACCTATTTGCGAGAGCTTATAGAAGAGAGCATTACGATTCACCAAGTCAAAAGCTGATTTAAAATCTACAAAGAATGCGTAGACCTTCTTGTTCCTGGCTTGGAAAGCTTTGACAATCGAAGTAATTAAGAGAATGTGATCGGTGGTTGAACAGTTTTTCCTACAACCAGCTTAAAATTCCCCATGATTCCAATCTGCCTGCAAGAACTAAACAAAACAATTTTGCCAAGACATTCATAAAAGAGATTCCTCGATAATTTTCAATCAGGCCCAGAGCTCCTTTTTTTTGAATCGGGAAGATCACTGACTCTTTAAATGAACTGGGGATGTCCTCATTTTGAAACGCTTTATTGAAAAGGATCCTCAGTTGGTTGATGAAGCTCGGAGAAGCGTTCTTAAAAAATTCGTATGGATTTCCATCTTCGCCAGGGGCTTTTCCATTTTTCGCTCTGTGAATAACAGCATTTGTATATTTCAGAAGCTGAGATTTCCTTGTCCAAGCAATCGTTGGTTATTAAAGGTTCCGCAAAGTGGTAGTTAAATAATGATTTGCAGTAAAGGAGATTTTTGAAGCCCACTGATAGGTCTTCAGCAGAAAGTCCAATGCTTATTGCAAAGTTGGATCCATTTTTCTCTTTTGTAATCTTTCAGAATTCCTTAGAACTTTTAGCTTGACCAAGTTTACATGCTTGATTATTTTCATATTCACTTTTCTTTTTCAAACACATTTCTTTGTACCGTGAGTTTGCTTCAACAGACGATTTTCTAAAAGCTTGGTAGTTGGAGTTCCGCATAGCATTAAAAAGAGAAAAGGACTTTTTACGACTTTTCATGCATTCATAGTCAAACCACTTTTGTTTGAACTTTAAGATTCCATTTGATGTAATAAATGACGCGGAGTTTCTAATGTAACGCACTAGTTGGTTTGATACTTTTTTTTTTTTTTTTTTTTTTATAATTAGCAAACACTAAAAGGGTTTTTTATACCTTTAATATGCCAAAAACACAGTGTGAGCATTAGGAAAAGAGGGAAGGGTTGGATAGGAGGTGTCGGTGCACATTGGTTTTAAATTTCTGAACATTGCAATGACAGGGAAAGATAGAGCGTGGCAAGGCGTTCCACATTCGCGTAGTACGGCTAAAAAAAGAATCTCTGTACTTCATAGTACGTCCGAAGTTGGGCTCAAGGGTAAACTGATGGGCATTCCTAGAAGCGCGGGTATTACGGTTAAATTGTTTAAGGGGAGGAATGCAACTGGCTATTTCACTAGAGCATAGTCCGTTAAAATAACGGTAAAAAAGGATGAGGCAAGAAACCTTGCGTCGATGTTCGAGTGATGTAAACGAGTTGATGGTGTTTATGTCACCAATCATTTTAAAAGCTCTTTTTTGAATACTGTCCAAGAGGCTTAAATAAGTTACTGGAGCACCAGCCCAGAGATGAGAGTTATATTCAAGTTTCGGACGTATATAGGTTTTGTAGATTGTAGCCAGATCAGACGGAGAAAAAAATGTCTTGCAACGTCTCAGAAAACCTAGACATCTTGCGGCATTTTTGGCAACATCGCGTATGTGATCGCTCCACAAAAGGTGGTTGCTGATGCACATTCCGAGGATGTCAAGATTTTCTGTTTCGTTGATGCAAGTGCCACTCATAGATAGTGGCAAAGACGGTTTATCTCGCTTTAACGAAGCAAGACAGCATTGCGTTTTCGAAGCATTAAATTCCACACGATTTTTTATTCCCCATTGTACAATGCTGTGTAGGTCGGAATTTAATGAGCTAATCATATTTTGCCGTTGCAGTTCCACATCCGAAGAGGAGGGTTGTGAGTCTGGAAACGAATATGAAAAGCTAAGAGTGCTATCGTCAGCGAAACAATGTATTGGATTAGAAGTAGCAGACAGGAGATCATTTATAAAAATGAGGAAGAGGGTCGGAGACAAAACGGAGCCCTGGGGCACACCAGCGTTTATTTTATGAGTTTCAGACTTGAATCCGTCCAAAACAACTTGTATTGAACGGTTCGAAAGAAAATTTCTAATCCAACGAAGAAGAGATTCGTCGATACCGAAAGCACGCATTTTCGATAAGAGAGCAAGATGCCAAACTTTATCAAATGCCTTTGAGATATCAAGTGCAATAATCTTACTTTCTCCAAAACGATGTAAAGATCTGTTCCACTGTTCGGTGAGATGAACCATGAGATCACCAGTGGACCTATTGCTACGAAAGCCGTATTGCCGGTCATTAAGAAGCTTCCGTTCCTCAAGATATTTCATAAGCTGATAATTAATCAGCGTTTCCATGACCTTAGAAAGAAGGGACGTTAGTGCTATCGGTCGGTAATTTGTGGGAGAAGAAGATTCGCCTTTTTTTGGAATTGGCTGAACAAATGCAGTTTTCTAACTACTCGGAACGAGCCCAGAAGAATAGGATAGATGGAAAAGCTTACGCAGTGGTTTTGCTAGCGTGGAAGAACACCTCTTCAGAATAATAGCGGGGATACCATCTGGGCCAGCGGATTTATGAATGTTGAGATCTTTAAGAACTCTCGCCACAGTTCGAGTACGAAAAAAGATTGGTCCCATAGAATCATTTACGCGTTCAAGAACTGGAGGAGTCATGACACTACCTGGTAAGGTGGAATTTTCGGCGAACTGCCTTGCAAATAAGTTAGCTTTATCAATAGAGCTAACTAAAGGAGTGTCATTGACAACAAGCGTAGGAACCGAGAAAGAGGAAGAATTCCTCATGTTTTTTACAAATGACCAAAAATTCTTACTGCCTTTGGGACATTGCAGTATTTTTCGCCGTAATTTTTGGTCATGTAAAAATTTGGTCCTTCGAATATAGGCGTTGCAGGCCTTCCTGGCTTGCTTAAACTTTTTCCGGTTTTCCTCAGTTGGGTTGGCTTTAAAACACCGGAAGCTCACCTCTTTCTCCTTGATAACCTCTTTGCAGCTCGAATCGAACCATGATTTATCCTTGGGTTTAATACTTTTAACCCTATTCGGGTTAAACGTTTCCATTCCCAAATGAATCATACTAGAAATCATATCTGCACTGGAGTCTACGTCACTATCGAGGAAGCATAGCGACCAGTTAAAGATCCTGAAAAAATTATTGAGACCGTCCCAGTTGGCTTTCTCGTACTGCCAAACGGTTCTCTTTGGAGCTCTTTCTTTAACTGGATTTGTTTGACACGAGAAATTAGCAGATATAACACTATGGTCCGATGTGCCTAGAGGCGTCAATACACTGATTGTGTACTTATCATGATCAGAAGTGAGAAACAAGTCAAGGGTATTTTCTGCTCGGCCGTTAACGTCTGATATTCGAGTAGGCTCATTGACAAGCTGAGTAAGATGGTTAAACTCAGCAAAAATCTCAGCACACATTCCTTCGGGCGTTGTCTGGCCCGAATGGCGAAGCCACGAAGAATTGTGAACATTGAAATCGCCCGTAATAACGATTTCAGTGTGAGGATACAGGGAGACAATTCTTTGTATGGAGTCAGACAGAGCATCAAATTCCTGAGAAGTTGAAACTCTATCCAGGTTTGGGCTCCGATAAAGAAAACAATAGTGAATGATGTGCTTATTCACGGAAAGTTTTAACCACATGAAATTAAAAAGGGAGTTGGTACAATGACCGTATTGTGGTAAAAGTTGATATGCAACATCATTCCTAATATATATGGCGAGACCATGGTGTGAGAAGAATAATGGCACTAAGCAATACCCATGAATAAAAAATTCAGCAGGATCGGAATCTTCACCTACTTGGGTTTCACTCAATGCCAAAACAGCTGGTCTGTTAGAATTGATGTGGATGTATACAGACAGAAAATTCGATCTTAGCCCACGAACATTACTATAATCTACTCTGAAATAACCAGTCATTGCAATATAAAAAAAATTTTAAAATCAAAACAAACGAACTTCTAAGTATATTACTGTATAAGATTATTTAAAGATCTTTACAATACAACCTCACTACTAGTGTTATGCCTTTAGTAGTGACGTTGAATTGGTCCGGACCCTGACAATCAAAACAGTAATCTACAATCCATTTGTTGTTGAATGAACCAACACATGCACATCATTGAGCGAGCTTTCAAAAAGCTTAGCCCAATGCATGCACCTGCTGAGCCACTCAACTGTACAGAAAAATTAAAGAAAGAGTGAAGGGAATGCACTTACTGTGTTCTGGTAGATTTTTTTTTATTATTTATTTCTTTTTCCCTTTGTGTTGCTTTTTTTTTTTAATATGTAATGCTGTTGTTTTTCACTGTTTTTTTTTGTATCATTATTATTTCTGTTGTTTTAGTTTAATTTATTATATTTTTTTAACACTATTTTGTTTGTTTTGTTTTGGTTCTATTTCAGTTTTTTTTGTTTCGTTTTGTTTTGTTTTAAATAAATTAACATAACGAGACTGCGACGGGGACGGGGACGGGAGACAAGACAACAAATAATCGAAAAAAACGCAGAACACGACGAGTGGACATGAACTTCCCCACTCGAGCTTTCACTGACAACTGATACTAATTCAGTTGAATCATTGTTAACATCTACCGTTGATATTTGGTGTTCTAAGTTTTGTTTGTATTTTTCCACATCCTCCTGCTCATTTCAATCTAGGTATAAGTTTCTGAATTTTTTCTTGATTGGATTTTTGACCGGTAAAGTTACCATCGTTATCACCTTTCGTGCATCCATTTAGCACCAGGCAATCATACAACTGAAGGAAGTGTGTTCCATTTTGGTTGCGAATATTGTCTTTTGATGATCTGTTATCAAGATTTAGTAAGGAGTTGTTAATACTTAGAGACGTGCTGATTTGTAGATTGCTGATTCTCGCATTAAAATCTCCAATTTATAAAACGCTTTTTCCTGCAAGGTGCTGCATAATGGTGAGTCACAATCGTAACTCCTTCAAGTTCCTCGAAGCTGTAGTTTCTTAATAAGGTAGTTTTTAGCTTTATAACTGAGTTATTTTCGCTTAATTTAATGACATCCGCAATTTGATGGGTTTCTCCTAGTAGAAGGCGCGTGATACTTTGAACCTTTTCTTGTGGATGATGTTCTTCCCTTTAATTACACGACTTTGGAGTTCAAGTTTCCCTCTAAAATATTGGATTCGAAACGTTGGACTTTTAGGTTCAGTTCTTCATTTTTTTTTTTTTTTTTAAACAGTCGATCTCAGCATTTAATGTTGTACATTGTCTTTGGTTGCCAAGTTGGCGGTTGCTTTTGGTAATTCTACTGGCAAAGGTTCATCATTACTGCTAATAAAGTTAGTTGACTCACTCACAAGACCGAGCTGGTTTCATTTATATACGGATTGTTAAAATTTTGTTCAAACAATCCCGCAAAAACTCAGCTGTTTCTTCATAGGTTATTATCAATAAGGAATCATTGTGTTCTAAGTGAGGAATAAGTTTGTTTTTTGATTTAAGAACCTTGGCTATTTTCCAAAAGGGTTTGGAATTTGGTTCACGAGAGTTAAGTTTATTACTCCAAGTTTGTTTCTGAACTTTGAAATTTCAAAAGCTATTTATATTGTGTATGCGTTCATTTCATTGAAGTCTGTCTATATCTTTTCCACTGGCTTCTTAATCTATTTCTTTGCTTGATTAAATTCAAGATATAATGTGGAAGAATAGTTGTCGTTGTCGTTTTTTGTTTTTTGATAACAGACTCATCAACACTTTCCAATAATGAATTGGTAAATATTCAATTTTTTTACCAATTTTATGGGAACTACTTATATTTTCTATATCACAGGTTATATTTCTAAAGCGTCGATTCATTGTTGTTCTAAATCTATGCCAATTTGCTCTTTTAAAATCTAAGTATTGCACATCTTTAATTCTACTCTTAAGAATAATATCACAGTTTATTGGAATATGATCGGAACTCAGAGCGCTGACATTGGTTGACACTAAATTGATTTGACATCCCGAACATCTCGACAAAAAACAGAGCAAACTTCAATTTATTAATTGTGTAGTTTTCAAACTTAAATATCAATTATGTGACATGTAGCAGAAAAACAATTATTTTAATTACTTTGGGTTCTATTGCAGATTCGGTATTTTGAATTATTAAACCTGCATTTCTTTTGTAAAATAATAAAAAACTTTATTTAATGGATCTTACTTCGAATCCATTTCAACTCAATTTTTACATTCATTTGTCGACCAAACATACACCCACCTGCATTGAGATTTCAATTTGGATTCGATTTCTCAATCCACTCTTGTAATCTGGGCATTAATTCACAATAACATTATTCATAGTTTACCAATCGCAGAACACCCACGGCGGCGTTCATCTCTTTCTTTCTCTTTGATCTCTGGAAATTTCCAATGGCAACAACAGTTTGTGAATTTCTTGTGTTGTGTACCCGCGATCGTCTCGAATAGAAAATAAAATAATTAATTAAAAATATTAATATTCAATGTGCGGTATAAAAAATTCAATAAAAATGTAAAGAAAGTGTCGAAGTTTAAGTTTATTAAATAAAATATAAATTAATTCCTTTTTAAAGTGCTTTTTTCTGTGTTTTAAAATGTGAATTAGAATTCAGTTCATTGTTTTTGTCTTTCAAATCGTATACATATGTATGTACCTATGTAATCGGTTGGTTTTGTCGGTTCGGTAGTGCTGGCAAGGAAGTGCATTTTAGTGTCGGTTCGGTTGGCGGTTTAATTTAAAATTCTTTTATTCAAATGGGTGAGTACATTTTTTCGTTTTAATTATTTTGAAAGAAATGTGTTGAAAAATTTTAATTTTTGAATTGAAAAAAATTGTTTGACGTAGTTTTAAGCTAATGAAACCTTTATTTTGTGTTTAATTGTATAGAATAAGAATGAAAACTGTGCTTATAAGTATTTTATGGGGAAGGGTATTCTTTTTAACTTCCCTATTTGTCAACTTGAAAACTTTTAGATAGATTTCTGTGCGTGCGTGTGTACGTCCCTACGTTCGCGGCGTTTTTTTGTCTTCCAAAGCTCAAGAACCAGTAGAGGTATCAATTTTGGTATGTGGTTTTTTACCATAGCAATTGAAAAAATGTGAAAATTTTGGTTAAACAAAAATATCTGACGTAATAAAAACCCTAGAGCCTTAAATTAAATCAAAGAAGAATTTGGAAAAAATTTAAATTAACTTTTTTTTTTATAAATCAATTAAACTGAAAAAAAGAATATTTGTCAACTGGAAAATTTTGTGCAACGAAAAATAAAGTTTTTAACATCTAGTAAAATTTTGAGAGAATTTTAATTAATAGTTTTTTTTTTACAAACAAATAAAAAAGGCTGAACAAATTAACAAAAGTTCTTAAAAATTGATTTTCGACTAAAATATCTTTTTAAAAATTTGAGATTATAGCTTCAAACTTATTTTATTTTATAACAAATACTCTTTGTCAACATTTGTTAAAATTTTAAGAAAAATGACAGATTTTTGTACAAAAAATAGAAACCAAAAAAAAAATCCTAAAATTCGACATTCATTAAATTTTTTTATAAAAATCCAAAAATTCTTATTTTTCATAAAAAATAAAATCTACAAGAAACTGTATTGTAGCCTTGTCTAAGAATTTTAATTGGATTCTTTTAATATAGGGAAGGTTGACAAATGGAATTTTGTATCTCCTCGAAAATAAGGCCAGATCAGCCCAAAGTATTAGTTTGTCTAAGGTATTTTGTAAGAGTTCTTTTAGGATGTTAAGATGCTTTGCTGATACTGCTATAACAACGTAGTCCGCATAGGCTATCAATATGAAACCTTCCGCATCCAGACCAGCTAGGATTTCATTCACCACTAGGTTCCAGAGAAGAGGGGATAGAACACCACCTTGCGGTGTTCCTCTACTAGCAAATCGTCTACCAGAAGGGTTGACCAGTTTTGAGTTAATTATTCTGCTAGTAAGCATTAAATGAATTAACTCCCGAAGCGAACTCTCTAGATGTCAGTGCAGATGTGATTGCAGATGTGTCCACGTTCTTAAAGGGACCTTTGATGTCAAGGAAAGCAACCATAGTGAACTCTTTATGATGGAGGGAATATTCGATGGTGCGTACTAAAATGTGTAACGCTGTTTCCACCGATTTACAGTAGGCATGTTCAGACGAAGACAGAAGTCTTGTATCGATTCGTGCCCTTAAATGGATATCAATCAATCTTTCCAAGGTCTTAAGAAGGAATGTTGATAGACTTATAGGTCGTAGATCTTTAGGATTGAATTGGGAGCATTTACCTGCTTTAGGTATAAAACAACTTTAACTTCTCACCATGCCGAGGGAACATGGACCAGGTAAAGACAGCTATTTCAAATTGCCTCAAGGATTGGTGAAATTATGTCAGAAGTCTCTTGTAACTCGGCTGGCAATATTAAATCTGGTCCTGCAGCTTTAAATGGTTTGAAGCTGTTGAGAGCCCATTGTAGCTTATCCCTTGTGATCAGACCTTGTGGATATGTTGTATTTGAACTTGAAAGTATATAACTGCTGCTAGTTTCGGTAAGAGAACTACCAGGAAAGTGAGTGTTCAATAGTAAGTTCAGCGATTCAATACTTGAATTTGTCCAGGAGCCGTCTGTATTTTTCAAGCAGCTTGGCATAGCTGGATTAGTTGAAAGAATTTTCCGTAACTTAGAGGCTTCAGAAGTTTCTTCTATCGTGCCACAGAAGGATCGCTAAGAAGATCGCTTAGATTTCGTTAGTGCCTTCTTGTAGATTCTTAAGGATTTTTTGTAAAAGTTCCAGTGGGAGGCTAATCTTGTGGCTTTGGCCTGGTTGAAAAGTTTTCTGCATTCTTTCCTGAGCGAGTCAAGCTCTGAGGCCCTCCATTGTGGTTTCCTCTTTCCTCTTATGTGTATAAGTGGAAAAGCAATTTCAAGCGATCTGTTCATAGCTGAGGTAAGGTCATTGACTTTGTTGTCAAGTTCATAAGCGTTAGAAGAAGGACTAGATGGTCCAGGTTCTAGTAAACTCTGTAATGAGTTCCTGTATGAAGCCCAGCCTGTTTCCCGATAGTTTCGAAAAGTCAATGGACTCGGGTTATCATCTTCATTTATATTGATACTTTCCAGTCCAAGATCATATTGTGTATACTATCTGAGACAAGAGTTATGTCTAAGACTTCTTGTCGAGTTTTAGTTATGAAGGTTGGTTCATTACCAACATTACTTACTGAGAGGTTAGTACCACGAATATAATCAAAAAGAGACTCACCTCTGTCGTTGATATTCGTACTGCCCCATACAGTATGATGAGCGTTAGCATCGCTCAGAAAAATTAGGCGGATCCTTTGCCTTTCCGCTTCAGCGACGACTTTCTCCAGGGTTTTTGCAGGGAGAGGGCCAAGGTGGTCATGGCCAAGATACACCGACACTAGCCAGAAACTTCTTTTGGTTGTTTCCAGCCTAGCTACGGTGATATCTTTGTCACTGAAACGATGGAGTAAAAATACATTAATGTTACGTTTCACTAGTATGCAAGATCTAGGTTCACCTTTATCTGTTACACACAGTGTGTAATACCCAGGAGTCCTCGAACAACGGATCCCACAATCCATGGCTCTTGGATCAGGACAATGTCTTCCCCGTTTCTTGACAGACGGAGAAGTTGTGAGGATGAGGCCTTTATGGAGTGTTGGAGATTAATCTGTACTAACTGCAGCATTTTGACTACAATTAGTCAGATCAACCATGTTCTGATTTTGAGTCTGAGGATGAACTCAAGGGCTTTTTAAGAGTTTTTCATTTCTGGAAGTACTCTCATTAGTAGTGGTAGGGCCATATTTTACCATCCTGCCACTACTGAAATTAGGTATCGCTACCTTTATATTCTCGTTGCTACCAACCGCATGGTTAGCCACTACTCCCTTCTCTGTGTTGGCCGCAGGAGATACGGCAGCAGGCTTTGACGCCAAGCTGCTGCCCGGTCCTGAAGAGATACCGGTCTCGTTCACTGAAAATTAATTTCTAAAATTTTCTGTCGATTAGGTATTAGGTCCTAAATTCTGTCAATTTGATTTTTTGTACAGTAAATTGTGTGAAACTGTCAGGGCTTTAGACTGTTAAAAGTGGTTTAATGGTTTTATATGTAAATGGTTTTCCATTTAAGGCAGGTCGATTTTGACATTTCTTTATTTGATTATGCTAAACGCTTTCACGAACAGCGGACTATATTTTCGGCCGATCTTCTGTTTGGTTGACATACGGGTTTTAGATGATTGTTTACTGAGCCGGCTGACTCGAAAGGTAGATAAAAAGTCGACTTGAAAGGACGACCAAACAAATTTTGATAATAAAGTTTTATCAATTGCACAAGTTGCTCGACGCTGTAACTTGAAATGTTGATCTTTGTCTTTTGTGACAGATGAAAAGAAGATATTTGACAGTAAGTAAATGATATAATACCACCAATACAAGCTGTCAAAACCAACCTGTACCTATTTGGAAACTGAAGTATTGAAAAAAATTACTTTAAATGTTTTACTTTTAAAATCATCGCTTATGGTAAAATAAAAAGTAATACTTGTTGTAAACTGAAATCAATTGGTTGAGGGGACTGTTTTCACCAAAGTTTGATCTGCTTGATATTAGGCTTTAATTAACTTGTCTTTTTAAATTTGTACGGCTATTAATATAGTTTAATTGTTCCAAAATTGATGGTGATATGACTGACCCATTGATTCATTTAATAATAAAGCACAGTTGAATGTACTCTCTGTGTTTAAAAAGCGATAGAAGCTTAATAAGCGTGAGCCTATGATTGTACCTTGGAAACTCGAGCCCATTGGACCATGGTAAGAAACGGATATAGAAGCGCATTAATCCTCTATTCAAGTCAAGAATAATACCTAGGTCAGAGAAAGTAGAGAGTTAAGTCAAATAAGAAGAGTCTAATTGATAATTAAAAGTCAAAACATTTTGTTTGTTTGTAAAACACATTGATTTACATTTGTCTATGTTTAGAAATAGCTATTACAGTTCATTCTAAGGAAAACATGGGTCGTGGTAACCATTGTTTCCTTGAAGAAAAAGCTATCATTTTAGTTTTACGAAGTGAGGGCGAATCCTTGAGGAAAATATCCAGAATAATGAGCAGCAATTTGACCCAAAAGAGCCAAAAAAAAGGGGAATTCCAAGCAAAACAACTCCTAGAGAAGACAAAAAAACAATTTGCGCCTCAAGAAAAGATCCTTACAAGTTTTAAAGGGAAATAAAAAACAAACTACAGCTTCCAATAACTTCCAGAACTGTTCGTAAAAGACTTGTTGGAGCTAACTTGCTCAGAAGAATCGCAATAAAGGCGCCTTTTCTTTCGCTCACGATCATTTTGATTGGACCGGGCCAGAAGAAGTCAAAAAGTGCAGGAACGTTTTGTGAATGATCGAAACAAAACTACATTTGTTGGAAAGTTATTGCAGACAAACCCTTATAAAGCTTAATTTGAAAGAACTAAATCCCAAATATATCCAGAAAACGTTCAAGAATGGTGGCGACGGAATCATACTTTGGGATTAATTTTCCCAACAGATCAATACATTTGATCGAGGCTAAAATTAATCAAAATATGAAGGCTAATATCATGAAGGATACGATGCTACCTTATACGTTCTACAGCAGGACATTGACAATGACAGATCCAAATCTGCTCAAAAGTATTTTAAGCACCAAAAAATCAGCGTATTGGAGTGGTCATCCTAATTGCTTGGCTTAAATCCCATATACAATTTTAGGGGAGATTGAAAATGAGCGGTTGCAAAACTTACTACAGTACGGGACGGATCTGGCCCTCAAAAAACAAGCGTCTCCAGCCAGCTCGGTCCCTAGTAACTGTCTGCAGTTTCTCACGGAAAGTTTGTTGAGGTCCTCTCCCACCTGGGTGCACCACCTGAGCAGCGGTCTTCCTCTACTGCGCCGTCGCTGGGGTTTGGATTCGAAAACCTTCCTGGCTGGAGCGTTGATGTCCATCCGCTCTACATGACCTAGCCATCTAAGCCGTTGGACTTTAATTCTGCTAACTAGGTCAGTGTCGCTGTACAGCCCGTACAGTTCGTCGTTATATCTTCTCCTCCATTCTCCATCTATGTTTACGGACCATAAATCACCCGAAGAATTTTTCTCTCGAAGCATCCTAAGACGCTCTTATTTTTCTTTGAGAGGGTCCAGGCCTCAGCACCATAAATGAGAACCGGGATGATGAGTGTCTTATAGATGGTGATTTTACATGCTCGAGAGAGGACTTTACTTCTCAATTGTCTTCTAAGTCCAAAGAAGCAGCGATTTGCAAGAGTTAATAGCGGTGCCTAGGTAGACAAAGCCCTTAACTACCACATACTTATAGCTGTCCATGGTGACGTTGTCCTTTTTTGATGACAGCATATACTTGGTCTTGCCCTCATTGACCACTAAACCCATCTTCCTCGCTTCCGTCGCAATGCTCAAAAACGCTCCACTGCCATCACGCTTTGATCTTCCAATTATGTGATACTGCGTATCCGAGTAATTGGTTGGACCTTTGGAAGATTATGCCTCTAGTGTTGACGGTTGAGTTTTGCACAATTCTTCCCAGAACGATTTCGAAGAAGTCGCATGACAGTGCATGGCCTTGTGTAAAACCTTTTTTAACATAAAATGCATCGGTGGGATCTTTTCCGACCTTGATAGAGCAGCTTGCATTCTCCATCGTCATTCTGCACAAACGGATACATTTTAAAGGGATGCCAAAACTAGACATTGCTCTGTAGAGCTCTTCCATATAGATGCTGTCATACGCGGCTTTAACATCGATAAAGAAGTGGTGGGTATCGTTTTGAAGCTCCTGGGTTTTTTCCAAGATCTGCCGTAGAGTGAATATTTGGTCGATAGTGGACTTTCCTGGTCTGAAGCTACACTGATAAGAACCAATCAGGTTGTTGACGAACGGCTTCAGACGTTCACATAATACGTCGTAGAGGATCTTATATGCAATGCTGAGGAGACTGATGCCTCTGTAGTTGGCGCAGTTTAGAGTGGTCTCCTTTCTTATGTATCGGGCCCACTATGCTGAGATTCCACTCATCGGGCATTATTCTTCCGACGATATTTTGCAGATGAGTTGGTGCATGCTCCCTACCAAGTCATCGCCTGCTGCTTTGAATAGTTCGGCGGTAATGCCGTCAGCTCCAGCAGCTTTGTTTGACTTAACTTTAGATATAGCTATCTTCACTTCGTCAAGGTCGGGTGGGCGGAATTGTTGATCTGCGTCGCCGAGGTTGGGTGGTTCTATCTCCCTTACAGCGGAATTCGGTTCGTCATCGCCGTTATATAATTTGGAGAAGTGATCTTTCCATATTCTCAGCATCGACTGCGGTTCTACTACGATGTTCCCCTGATCGTCTTTACAGGCTTCGGTTCGTAGCTGGTACCCTTGGGAGGTTTTTTTTACCTTTTGGTAAAATTTACGAACCTCATTCCTGTTGTGACATCCCTCTATCTCCTCGATCGCGCGCTTCTCATGCTCTCTCTTTTTCCGTCTAAGAAGCCGGTGTTCCTCTCTTCTCTTCTGCTCGTAGAGCTCGCGAGCAGCTCTAGTCCTTTTGTGCAGTGCCGTTTTGTATGCCTCTTGTTTCGCTGCGTGCGCTTGCCGGCATTCGTCGTCAAACCAGGGGTTTCGCTGTGGTGGCCGTGTGAAACCTAGCACTTCAGAGGCGGCATCTCTGATGGCTGCAAGGCAATGTTGCCACTGGTTTTCAATGCTTAATGCAGAAGACTCCTTAATAGATTATTAGAGACTCGATCGGATCGTCTAACGTCGAATCTTCTCACAGTACTTCCTTGTTTTGGCTTGGATCGGGATATCCGTTGCCGTACCTTGGCTACAACGAGGTAGTGGTCCGAGTCAATGTTGGCCTCTCGGAATGTTCGGTTATCCTGGATACTGGAGAAGTGTCGTGCGTCGATCGCAATGTGGTCAATCTGGTTGACGGTTGATTGATCAGGAGATTTCCATGTCCCCTTGTGGATATTGAGATGTGTGAACTGCGTAGTAGCTACCAGCGCCATGCAGCGAAATCGATCAGCCTGAATCCGTTGTCGGAGGTAGTGTCGTGCAGGCCACCAAAGATGTCTTCTTTTCCTAGCTTGGCATTAAAATCTCCTAAGACAATTTTAATGTCATAGCCAGGGCATTGCTCATATGTCTTGTCCAAGAGCTCGAAAAATATGTCTTTGGTGTCTTCATTGATGCGCATTGTCGTCATGCGCTCGCTCACACTGTTGAAACTCAAGACTATTTGCCTTAGTCTAGTTCCAACAACAAATCCACACCAAAATAGACGCTGTCTTTGTTATCGGTAGCATTCGCCGTAGTATATATCGCAGTCTTTTAGGTTGCGTTTGCCCGGTCCCTTCCCATCGCACTTCTTGGATGACGGTAATATCTGCCTTGCAGCAGTTTAGGGCTTCCGCTAATTATTCGGCTGCGCGTGGTCTGTTAAGGGACCTAACATTCCGAATATGTCGAAGAAGCCATATAAGATGTTCACTAAGTAGTTCAACCTTACTGGTTATAGATCCCTAAGGCCATACGTAAGGCTTTCCATTCTATAAATAAAGGTATAACGAAATTCCACTGAACACATTTTAAGGAATCTTGAAAAACCTGTAGAAATAAATTATTTTCAAGTGTCCAAAGCCTCATTCCGCCCAAGCTCGAAATATAATGACCCAAAAATGTCCCAAAAGTAATCTTATGTAATTACCCCATTAAAGTGAACAAAATTTAATTAATTGATTGACAACGTCAACTTCTAAAGATGCAAACAAAACCCAAAGACAGGTGAAATAATCCTAAGAGTGTTAATCGCATCAAGTAGATATTAAATTTTTCACTTATAGATATTATATCTCTCACTAAAAAGTGAGAATACCTTAAATATAAAACATCACATCATACTAAACGCTTTCGTTGTACCGCTTCGCGTCGCGTAGTCGTTCGTTATCGTCATTTTAATGACAAACAGCTCATTTTGCACTTTTAGAAAACCAGAAGCAAATTATTGTCCATCCCCGCTTATAAAACAAAAACAAAACAAGAAGACGAAACGAAGGATATTAAATATCCTTATGTCTGAGACAATAAAAAAAAAACAAGATATCCCCTAATCGATTGTTAAGTCCCACCCTGTTGATAACTTCTGGCAAATTGAGGTGAAACTCGGCCATATTTTATTTTTTTTGGTCGGTTTTGGTGTCCTAACCCTTTTTCGTCAGGAGCTTCCTTTTTACGACCTTAAATAAAAACATGATGGAATAAAACTCAAAGAGGAAAGAAGCAATAGGCGCATAATTAAAGATTATTATCGGGAATTTGTGAATGGTTACAACCAGAAGTTGAACTTAAAACAACTTACTTACAACAACAATAAAACGGAGCGGTGGTGGCGGCGGCCGGCGCGGTGGAGCGATTGCGATACTGACAAATATGACCCACAATTCGTTTTGTATGGCAATAAACTCTAAAATAGCTCTCGATATCACCGTTTCGTCCATTCCCTGAATATTGGAATGGGATGGGATCGTTGAGCGGCGCAGTCATTTTTATTACGTTTAATTTTATTCCAACACATTTTTAATGCATTATCATTTTATGCACAAAATGTGTAATTAATTTGAAGCGTTGTTCTGCAAAGTTTTTACATAAAATCTGCTTGCTGCAACATGGAACAAGCATCATCTTCATCAGTCAAAAGCTAAAGCCAAACCAAAGAGAAGGTAAGGTGAAGGCGCTACTGACTCTGACTGAGTTGCTATATAGCTGCATGTGCTTTTGCAGATATGATGCGTATCTTTATAGATGTACCTTACCCTAACTACCTTCTTACATCGAGCAAAGAAAACAGAAAATAAAAGATGAAGAAAACATCAGTGGGGCAACATGTTTTTACTCAATTATTTGCAACCTGTAATTACTGTCCACAACACTGTGCAATTATGTCGTCCAATTAATTCCAGGGGGCACAGATATCATCTTTTTGAGTAGAGGTTGTTTTTTGGTCTGATCGTACTTCGCGTCGGTCATCCAACGGCAGCGGTAGCGGCTTGGCTTCCAATGAGCGTATTTAATGATAAATTGAAGCAGAGAAGCATCAGCGACCAAAATTCAAGCGAAACAATCCTTCCGCTTCGAAAGCATCGTCAAAATTGTGTTTAAGTACGAAGAAAATCGCTGTCGTATATTAATGTGACATGTTAATATATTTTTTTAAATATGTAATAATTTTCAATTTAATCCGCTTTTTTTTTTTGGTTTTGGAATTTTTAATTTTGGGCTGTTTTTTTCTTCATTTTCTTCGTTATTTTGAACTTTGGTAAGTTCTGCAGCGGTGTGTCGATCGGTCAAGGAGTTAAGATCTTTAAAGGTAAACAAGGATTAAACAAGTGTTGAGATCACAATCGTTGATGTCTTATCCTAAATCTTGATATTTTCTTACACTGCCTTAACGAACGAAGAAACAAAGAAAGCACGTACCTACAAATATTTTTTTGGGGAAAAGGACAAATGTTTTCAGGAACCCAATATTTTATGTCAATGAGATTTTGAAGGTTTTGTTACAGCTTTTTTAGAAATGTCTAACTCAATTTAAAAATTTTGTTAGTGTTAAGTCCTCAAATTTTTTAAAAATATTAGAAAACAACAAGAGTCTGTGTAGGGGAATTTTAAAAGTCGTCCAAAATTTGAACGACTTAGTATAATTTTATTACAACAAATATTTTATTGTAATCGCTCCAATTTGTCGAATTGAAAACTTTGACATTTCTCGACGTTTCAAGATCAGTAGAGTTGGTTGGTTGGAGGGGCTGTCCAGATGTCATTGACGCACGTAGACCTCAAGGGTCAATTGTGATACCACTAATGAGGTTACTCATGGGAGAGTAATGAACTTAAACAAACCACTTTGTACTTTTAATGAAGTTGGAGAGACATTTTGTGTCAATCGTTGCCAGTTTACCGGTGTTATCGAAGAAGGGATTACAGAGAAAGTTATTCCTTCTAATGGATAGTACTGGTCATGTACATAGCAGGTGTTGGACCGTTTCCTCTTCCTCCTCGTCCATGCAGCTTCTGCAGAAGTCATTTGTGTAGACCCCTAGCCTCAGAGCATGCCTTCCTATGAGGCAGTGTCCTGTTATTACTCCAATTGTAGAGCTTATACTTTGTCTGCTCAGGGATATCAAGCCTTTTGACCGTTTTAAGTCTATGCTTGGCCATATTTGCTGATGGTACTCTGAGACCATCTAGCATTTGTTGATTCTAGAGGATATTGTTTGAGAAGATATTTGCATGTAGCAAGTGGTGTTCCTATGTTATGTTTTTGTCTAACATTAGGCAGAAGTGTTCCGTTTTTGGCGAGTTCATCGCGTTTGCAATTTACAGGAATGTCTCTGTGGCCCGGCATCTAAATCAGGTGAATATTAAACTGTTCCGTCATCTCAATCAGAGATGATCGACAACGCGACGCGAGAGATTTAAGAGCTGCTTGGCTGTCTTAGAAGATTCGTATATCCTTGCAAGATATAACGTTTTCTTTGCGCCAGGATAGTGCTTCTTTAATCGCCATTACTTCGGCCTGGAATACACTATACATTTATTGGGAAGTCTATAGGATAGACTGAGATTCAGTTGTTCTGAAAAGATACCACTTCCAACTCCGTGATCGGTCTTTGAACCGTCAGTATAGAAGTGTACCGCATCGTCTTCCAGGGGTCCCTCTTCTTCCCAGGAGGATCTTGAAGGGATGGACACATGGAATCTTTTACCAAATACCATTTTTGGGGTGGTATAGTCTAAGCGATCTGGGATAGATCTGAAATTGTCTAGAATAGTTGTATGTCCAGTATTGTTACTGGTCCATTAAGAGGTGGCTGCCAACTCACACATGAGTTGGCAGCCACCTTTTTAGAGAAGATGTCAAGTGGTGTTAGGTTTAAAAGCACTTCCAGTGCTGCGGTTGGTGTTGTGCGAAGTGCTCCTGTGATGCACATACCTGCTGACCGCTGGGCTTTGATGAGCTTATTTAGATTTACCATCTTGTCCAGTGCGGTCCACCATACGACAGCTCCATAAATGAGTATCGGTCTGATTACCGAAGTGTATAGCCAGTGGGTTATTTTTGGGGAGAAGCCCCATTTTGATCCTATGGCCTTTTTACAAGTAAAAAGCGCTACAGTAGCCTTTTTGACTCTTTCATCAATATTTGATTTCCAATTTAGTTTTTTGTCTAAAATGAGGCTCAAATATTTAGCTTGGTCGGAAAAGCTTAATGGTATTCCTCTAATCTTGGGTGGGCTAATCTGAGGAATTTTATATCTTCTCGAAAAGAGTATTAATTCTGTTTTATGTGGATTGACGTACAAGCCACATTGCTTTGCCTATTTAAGGCATTTTGTAGGAGTCCCGAGAGAACTTTGGGGGTGTATCTCAGATACAAATATTGCAATGTCGTCAGCATAGGCAATCACCCTGAAACCCTCTGTTCCAATGATGTTTGTAGGTCGTTTACTATACCATGTTCCATAAAAGAGCCGAAAGGACCCCACCTTGGGGAGTGCCTATATTCACCGATCTGGTGGTAGTAAAACTTCTCATACTAGAAGTTCTTGTCCTGCTTTTGAGCATGAGACCTATAAGATCTATGAGTGATTTCAGTGATTGCAGTTTTTCCTGCGTTATTAGATCAACTAAATCGCTTGTAGAAGCTTGAGAGTCTGATGTTAGGTCGTTGAGTATGTTCGAGCTACTCGGAAAGTAGGTGTCTAATAACAGATTAAGAGATTCTTTATCGGTGATAGTCCACGTGCCTGCTTCTGTCTTTAAAGCACTGGGTATTGTTGGACTTTTTGAGAGAATTTTCCTGAGGCTTAAGACTTCTGAAGTATTTTCTATTTTACCACAAAAATTTCTCCAAGAAGACCTCTTACTCTTTCTTAATTCTTTTTTTTGTTGCTTTAGAGCTTGTTTGTATAAGTCCCAGTCAGAATGAGATCTAGTGTACTTAGATCTGTTGAAGAGTTTGCGACAGCTCTTTCTGAATGGTTCTTGTTCTTTACGCCACCAATGAGGTTTCTTTATACCCTTTAAAATGGTTACAGGGCATGAAGTTTTCATTGATTCATTGAAGGCTTCGATGAGATGATTCACAGAAAGGTCTAGTTCATCTTTACTGGAGGAGCTTTTAAGAAGGTTGTGATCAAGCAGTTGTTATAGTACCTCCCTATATCGCTCCCAGTTAGTATTACGGTGATTGCGAAAACCCGTAGATGTATTTGCCACATCTTTGATCTCAAACTGAATGTATATGTGGTCAGAGAAGGAATTATCTTTTGCGACATGCCAGTTTGAAATCAGATTGTGGATGGAGTCAGAGGTAAATGTAACCTCAAGTACCTCTTTCCTATACTTGGGTACAAAAGTGGGTTCATTACCAATATTACTTATGAGTAGGTTAGTACTTAGTAAGTAATCAAATAAGGACTCATTTCTCTCATTTATATCAGAGCTACGCCATACCGTGTGCTGGGCGTAAGCGACCAACTTTTTTCGATTGCGCGTCCTCAATTGCCTTCCTCAAGGTGTCTCCTGGAATTGGGCTGACGTGGCCAAGAGGATATAAGCCAGTAGGTGGCTTTATTCGTTGTTAACACATCGACGGTGTGTCCTTGTCGCTGTAATTGGGGAGTAAAAATACGTTTAAGTCATTTTTTTACTAACTTACTTTTGCTTTGCAATGCGGCAGATGACGTGTTGTTCAGTTCCGAATTCGATGGAAACGATGCTTCCAAGGAATTGAAAGCTCTCCACTTTCTTAACCGGTTGCGAGAAAATATTTATTTAATTGGATGGTCGGGTTCCGAGGCTGATCATTTTTGTTTCGACGAAATTGATATTCAGCCTCACAACTTCTGCTTTTCTCTCCACACTTGTTGTCATTTGATGTAGATCCATGATCCTATAAGAAAGTAAGCAAATATCGTCCGCATAATACAAGTGCTTTAAATAGGATGTCAAAGTCCATTGGATCCCTCCCCTACCTGACAGAGCTGAGCGCAGTACATCGCTTATCACCAACAAAAACAATATTGGCGCCCTGTCTGACTCCGCTTTAGATTTCAAAATCATCTGACAACCTACCATCGTGCAGAACGTGACACTTGGATCCATCATATGCTGCTTTAATAATAGCAATTAGTTTTTCTGGGATGCCTCTCCTCCGCAAAGCTAACTAGATATACTCCCTGTTAACGCTATCAAAGGCCTCGAAGTCCATGAACAGCAGGTTTAGTGGTAATCGAGACTCAACGCACTGTTCAATAATGATCCGCAGGGTGTTAATAAAATAAATACAGGAGGATCCAGCCCGGAAACTTGCTTGTTCGGCATCGAATGTGGCGGCCTCAATGTGTTCTTTGATGCGTTCCGGTATAACTATTGCTACTATTTTGGCAACGGCTGGCAGAACAAAAATTCCTCTCCAGTTTTCGCTCTTTGTAAGGTCTCCCTTTTTTGCTTTTTGGGAGCTTGATAATTCTCTTCTTCCACTCATGGAGGAAGCTTTCGGTATCAGCTTTTTATATCAGCTTTTAACAATATTTTGTAGATTTTCAAAACCTTTTTTTTTTGTACAAATGTTAAAGCGTTCTTCTTCTTCTGACTCATTTAACATGGGTGAAATTTAACAATTTAAATAAAGATATCAATAAGTTTGAAATGGTTTCAACATTTCAAAGATTTGAAAAACTGTCACGAATTTTCAATTAGTATTGGACGAGTCGAAATCTGATATCCCCAAAATAATATTTTTTATAAATTACCCTTTGTCTGAAACTTCTAACCCACTGTATCATTCCGTTGATGACTCAGCTTTTCATCATATTCGTTTACTTATCCTTGTTCTTCAAATGTTCACTTACAATGATCTTGACAGTAATGGGGAATCAAAAACCGTGTAGAATTTAATGCTACGAAAACCAATAACTGTGTTATGCCGCAAAACCGTAACCATCTCCTAATGCCACAATGGTGCCTACTCTCGGTTTTAGGTATGTGCATCACACATATTGCCCTTCTGATCTGGCCTTAATCTAAAAAGCTTTTATTCGTCAAAAACTTGAGTATAATTTTCATATTTGAGCTTGTGACCCAATAATGCACTTGAGTCTTTTGGAAAGAATTGAAAAAAAGAGAGCTCTAGATTTGATAGGAGATCGTTCTCTAACCTCGTAATTTGCCTATCTTGAACATGGCCACAAGCTATTTTCACCAACAGTTCTTTAGTGAGATAGCCAGTTGTATTCCTCCCCTCAAACAATTCAACCGTGATACCCGTTCTTCTAGGAAAGCTCATCAGTTTAACCTTAAGCCCGAGTTTAGACGTACTGTTAAGTATAGGGATTCTTTCTTTAGGCTCACAAAACGAATGTGGAATCCTTTACTGGGCTCAATATTTCACAGATTTTCTGCACTGGGTATCTGTATCTAAAAGTAAAAGGATCATAAGCTTGAATATCAAAAACGGTACAAAATTGTTCATTTAATAAAATAAAAATCTGGAGACTGATATAATAATCATAAGTTGATGGAATATGCCCTTCTGTAGCAAGTAACTCCAAATTTTGTGGAACCACAATGAAGTCGTTCTTGTTACATTTCAACCCTTTCAGAGTTACATTGTAAGATCCTGAAAACTTGACCACCCAGCTGGTAAATTTTAAGCTCTAACAAGTTGTTTCTTCCTGACACTTTCAACATTTTCACCTTGTCAGTCTCATCACACAAATTCTTTATGTAATTCCGACTTTTTAATTCAATTTAAAAGTTTGGGTTACCTTTATAATTATTAACTCTTCAAAACAAGTCATGCCATCATAATAAATGGACACTTCAAAGGCAACAAACCAAAAAGAAGAAAGCCTTTTGCACCTTACCCATATACTAACTGTCTTAACCAAAAATATAAAATTATGAGTTGCCATTGTCACTTGTCAAACCGTCTAATTTATTGTACAGTTGTTGCGTACCTTTAAGCAAGGATAATTTTTGGGAAGAAACAAGAAAGGAAACATATAATTCGGTTAACCGTATTGCCACCTTATTAGCAATGTGACGCGTATACGAGTATATGAATTAGGACGTGCAAATGAGTTAAAAACCATGCCGCAGCGGCCGGCGGACCAGGCCAACAGACGCGAGGTTGCAATATACGTTCCGTCATGGCAGCTAACTAACCAGACCAAACCAAGCCGATACTAATGTAAGACAGAATTAATTCACCTTTAGGTTATGACAACCTGCAGGCCATAACATCAAGGATAAGCCAGCTTAAAATAAGCGATTATCGTCAACGTTTGTTATTTTTGTTTTCTTTTTGTTTTGGATTCTTTTCTGCGCTGTCTCACGCATCCACACAAATCATCCGATGATGTTGTCGACGACGGACGGCAAAAATAAAAAAATGCAACACGTCAAAAAAACAACGCGTATTTTTGCTTCGCACTTTTTACACAGAAATTTAATAAAAAGACGAACGAACTCACCTGTCAAGAGACAGTACGTGACAGAGGCGGCGCGATGGTGGTAGCGGCGGTGGATTGGACGACCGACCGACGACGGAGACAGAGACATAGACGGACCAGACAGACAGATAGGTACGCGTTGCAAGTTCGACGTTTTGTTATTGAGTTGTGCGTGATCTTTCCCCTACCGCAGCGTCACCGCACCGCTGCCGTCATCGCCACCACACTCACTCAATGTTAGCACGAATTACATTACATGAAAACCATAATAATAATTATGAATGCGTCGTTCTTGTTTTGATCCTTGAAGGAAACTTCAAGTCCAACTCCAACTGCAGCACTCCCAAGTTCACCTTAATTGTTAATTAAAGTCAGTGTGAGTTGCTTACAACATTCAATGTCGGGTGGCAGTGGTGGTGGTGGCGGTCGACTGACGCACGGTCTTTGTGATGACACGTGAAATGGGGAATTCGTCCTGGCATCAGGGACGACGACGCAACGGTGATGGCCATCAGGGTGTTATTGCGTTGAGTTGAGTTGAGGTTTTGAAGATTCCAGTTCTCGAAATTGGTGAAGGTGAGTGAAGGTGTCTGCGGGCATTGATGGAATGTGATAGTAGTGCAAGTTCGACAGCTGTCGCGGGTGCGACTCTTCTCGAAATGCATCGTCATCATCATCAACATCATCACCACAATCGACAGCGACAACAACAGCGATACCAATGCCCCCAAGTTAGAAGTGTCGTCTTGCAATTTTCGTTTCGCATACAGGTACCTATGTCGAATGTCCATTGCACAAACAAGACTTCTACTTGACTACTTGACGAAATGATTGATTATACGAATTGCAGCCCGTACACACTTTTGTTTTCCAATTACTCCTTTTTGGCAGCAGGTGAATCGTGCGTTGTCAAAAAGATATGCGGATATAATGCTGTGGCCGTGGGATAAGTAGCTGTGTGATTACTTATGACGTTTAAGGAGGCGGATAAGCTTGAGGCAAAATACGATGAAATTCAATACTCATTGTCTTCGATATCTTTATACTGATGTATAATGATGCTGGTTGAGGTATAGAATTAATGGAAAATAATGGAAAAATTTATGCGTGCTTAAGCAAGAAGGCCATGAAATGTGCAACTTTAGAAACCGTACTTAAATTTCCAGTAATCATTTTTAAGACTGTACTACGAAGATGGTAATCTGTGTCGATTGGGATGTACAAAAGTGCAACAATGTATAAGCGAATTTATAAGGGTCCTTTGAAGAAAATGGTCCAAGAATATTGTTCGACAAACGCGGGGAGCTAATGTATTCAGATACCCAGAACCACTTGCAACGTCGAATAACTTTTTTTTAATCTTTCAAAGTAAAAAGAAAACCAGTAAGGGAAGCACAAATTTTGTCGAACTACCAATCAAAATTTCAATCAATAGTTGGGTTGTCATCCTTCTTATAAGTTGGTTCGGGTGGCTAGATGAGCTACCTGCAAGAAGAGCAGTATGTGCATAGTTGTCCAATATATTTATTCTCGCTTTAGAAAATATTCGGTCGTTTTTGAGGTATTTTTGACACTCCCTGTCAAAGACAAGTCCTGTGCAGATTCTCAGAATTTTTCTTTCGAAGGTTATTAGCTGCTTTATAGCCGTTTTGGAGATGGTATACCAAACGGGAAAGCCGTATCCAATGACTGGACTCAGCAGATGATTGTACATCAGGATCTTGGTCTGTTGTCTTAGTCAATTGCTCTTCTTCATCAAAAGATGTACACGATTAAAGGCTCAGCTGGTCCCTAAGAACATTCTAGGCAAGCCGATTAAACTTTAATAGCTCATGGAAATAAATTTGCAGGTACTAGATAGCCCTCTTGGCTTAAAGTGACGATCTATCTGGGAGTTTCAACTTCAAGTTTCTGCATATTGTCTCATTTTTAGTTCCTTTACGGATGACAGTTGACAGCCTTCTGAAGCGGATGAGTTCTGACTTTGCTGCCTTGATTTTAATACACCATTTATGGTAAAAATTATAGAGACCGTGGATGTGTGCTTCAACTTTCTTCACGGTGGTGACATTGAGGAGCAGTAGGTCAAGAAATCATCGGCTTATAGAAGGTTCTCGCAGTTGGCGGGGTTAGGTTGGTCCGATGTCTGTATTCTGTATAGAAATGGGCCAAGCTTTGATCCTTGGCCAACTCTAGTCCTGTTGTTCTTCATTGACGATGAGTATTTTTCCAATTGTACATAGAATTTTCTGGAAGAGCGAAAAGAAAAAAATATTCTTATAAGTGCGATTTAAAAAGCTCAGCATGTGAAGTCTATGGATAAAGCTTTTATTCCATACGCTATCAAATGCTTTTTCAACGTCCAGAAGGCATCCAACCGTGACACGATGGCTATTAACAGCTGTGGTACAAAACTTTATCGACATTGTTATTCCAATTCAATCTGTTTTTAACGACCAAACCTATTCTTCTAACTTGGCCACATATTCAATCATGCAATTATTCAACATAACGGAAGTGAAAGTATCTGGGTTTGGGTTGTTTATTAAAATTGGAAGAGCTTTCGGTTTTTGAGTATTGAGTTTAAGTCCGTTCCGTGTCAACCAATCATATATATAGCCTATAGATCAACGTTAATTTTAAATATTACATTCAAAAGCATCATCTCCGGAAAACTAATATATAATTGTACATCATCTGCATAGATATGAAACTGACAGTAAGACAAAACAGAGGGCAAACCATTAATGAACAATGAAAACAGTAAAGGTCCAACGATTGATCTCTGAGAAATACCATTATTAATAGGGAAAAACGAAGACGTTCCACCATTACAAGACAGGGCTTCCATACGATCGGTCAAATATGAGTAAATAAGGTTTTTAGATGTGTAATAGAAGCTTAAAAGAGTCGTCAATATATCACAGAGAAGATTATGGTTTACGGAGTCAAATGCGTTTGAAAAGTCAAGTAAGGTTATCACAGTTGTAAATTTATAATCTAAAGCATGTCTTATCTCATTAGATACGTTGGGTAAAGCTGAAACACAACAATGTCCAGCCCGAAATCTAGATTGCAAAGGATTCAATAATTGCTCGTCCTTAATATAATATTTTATCTGGTTACTTATCAGACTTTTAAAAACTTTATATAGGAAAGATAGTATAGCTATCGGTCTATATTCCTTCTTCTTTCCTTGATTTAGGATGGGGATAATTTTTGATGTCTTCCATAGGATGGGATATGAAGATGTCATTAAAATGGTGTTGAATATACATATGTTTTATGAGGGGAAGTAGAAAGGGTAGAAGGATATTAATAAATTCAGGATATACATATGTTATCAAGTCCGGTGCATTTAGATTTTATGTAAGGAATTGCTTTACCTACCTGATTAACATCTACGGCACTTACCGAAAAGGCGTTAGAAGTATTATTCTCTGTACTTCTTGCAGACATTTACTTGTTCTGTAAAAATTCTACTTTCCAAAATTATTTTCCACAATTTAATTTTTCAAAAATTTAGCTTTTCAAAATGTTAGTCTCTCTTTATCATAATAAAAAAATTATTCTTCGTTACGTGCCTTTATATATTTGATAATCTTAGTTCTCAAGTTTATTAAAAATTAAATATTGTTACTTCTCGAAAACTTAATTTTGAACTTTTAATCTTTGAAAGATATGTTCTTGGAGTTCTTACACAAAAGATATGAGCAGTGTCCTAGCTACGATATTAAAATTGTCCTGGGCGATTTCAATGCCAAGTTACTTTTTTGGTAGAATAATCGGGAAAAACAGACTGCACGACAACACGTCTGACAACGGATTCAGGCTCATAGATTTTGCTGCTGGGCGAAGCGTCATGGTAGCCACTACGGTTTTCCACACCTCAACATCAACAAAGGAACTTGGAGTTCTCCAGATCAATCTACCGTCAACCAGATTGACAATGGACTTCTAGCAACATCGACTCGGGCCACTACCTCGTTGTAACCAGGGTTTCCAGGCTCAAGGCAAAACAGGCAGGTGCTGGGAGAAGGTACAACGTCGAACGGCTACAATCGCCAGAGATCGCCAAATCCTTTTCCGAACGAGTTACAAGTAACCTCTCTCGAAACTTTCTGCCGCCAACATAAAATATCGAAAACCAGTGCCAACATTGCCAAGATGCAATCAGAGAAGCCGCCTCTGATGTACTGGGTTTCAAGCATAAACCAACAAGGAATCCCTGGTTTGATAAGGAATGTCGGCAGGCAAATGCAGCCAAACAACAGGCACGCAAAGCAGCGGCACTGCATAAAAGGACGAGAACTGCTCATGAGCTCTATGAGCAGAAAACACGAGAAGAACGCCGACTTCTCAGAAGAAAAAAGAGATGACATGAGAAGCGTGCGGTCGAAGATGTTGATAGGTTTAAAGGCAGGACTGAAGTTCGAAAGTTTTATGAACAGGTGAAATGAAATTTACAAGTACATAAAACTAGAACTGAAGGCTGCAAAGACGAAAGTGAAAACGTCATAGTGGAACCGCAGTCAATGCTGAGGATATGAAAGGACCACTTCTGCAGACTGTATAACGGTGACGACGAACCGAATTCCGCGGTCAGGCAGGATGATCCATTCAACATAGACGATGAAAGCCAACAATCTCGACTTAGACGAAGTAAAGATTGCCATATCTAATCTAAACTCTAATAAAGCCACTGGAGCGGATGGCTTGAATGCCGAGCTCTTTAAAGCAGCTGGAGATAATTTGGTTAGGAGAATGCACCATTTTAGCTGTAAGATATGGGCGGAAGAAAGCATGGCCGATGAATGGAACCTCAGTATTGTTTGCCCAATCCTGAAAAAAAGGAGTCCATCTAAACTTCACCAACTATAAAAGAATCAGTCTACTTAACATCGCCTATAAAATCTATACTGAAATAATGTGTGAACGTCTAAAGTCCATCGTCAACAACCTGATATTTCCTTATCAGTGTGGTATTAGACTAGGAAAGTCCACAGTCGATCAAATATTCACATTACGGCAGATCCTTTAAAAAAACAAGAACATCAAATCGACACAAACCATCTTTTCATCGATTTCAAGGCCGCATATAGCAGCATATACAGGGACGAGCTGTATAGAGCCATGTCTAGTTTTGCCATTCCTGCCAAACTCGTCCGTTTGTGCAGGATGACCATTTAGAATTCACGCTGCTCCATAAAAGTTTGAAAACAACTTAACAGAACCTTTCGATGTCAAAAAAGGTTTTAGACAAGGTGATGCGCTGTCATGTGATTTTTAGCTCACACGTCAATACTAGAGGCACTATCTTTCAAAATCTTTGACATAATCGGAAGAACCCAGTGTGATGTCAATGGGGCTTTTGTGAGTATGAAGAGGCGGCAAAAATGGGTTTAACGGTTAATGAGGGCAAAACAAAGTATATGCTGTCGTCAAGAAAGGACATACAACACCGACGTCTTGGTGAAAACATCACCATCGACAGACGTAACTTTAAGGTAGTCAAGGACTTCGTCTACCTTGGCTACGCTGTAAACGCAGAAAACAACACCAGCGCTAAGATCAAACGTAAAATAACTCTTGCTAACCGCTGTTTCTTTGGACTAAGAAAGCAATTGAGTTTTTAAAGTCCTCTCTCGAGGGACCAAAGTGTTGCTAAATAAGAGCCTTATCATCCCCGTCCTGCTATACGGTGCAGAAGCATGGACTATGACAAAAGCGGATGAAAGTGCTTGGGTCGGTTCGAGAGAAAAGTTCTTCGTGTGATCTACGGTCCCGTATGCATCGAAGGGAAGTGGAGGAGAAGATGGAACGATGAGCTGTACGAGCTGTACAGCGACGTAGACTTAGCCAGAAGGGTAAAAGTCCAACGACTAAGATGGTTGCGTCACGTAGAGCGCATGGAATCCAATGCTCCGGCCTAGAAAGTTTTCGAATCCGCATCCACAGGTCAGGGCAGTAGAGGAAGACCGCGAATCAGGTGGCGTGCACAAGTGAAAGGTGACCTCACCCAACTGGAGACATCTACCATATTGACCGAGCTAGATGGAGAAGTTTGTTGGTTGACTCCTTAGTTCTCACAGGACTGTAGTGCCACCTTAAGTAAGTTTGTAAGTAAGATTGTGTCTATACTTACTTAAAAAAATGCTGAAAATGTAATTCCTCTATTTAAAACAAATATTTATGGTTTTGAAAAATTGTATTTTTATTTTAAAAGTGTTTTTGTTTTGCTTTTTAATGTTTGAACAAAATGTGTGTTAATTTGCTTAGCATTTAATTTATTTATTACTAAAACAAATATTTTGTAGCTATTCAGATGATCTGGTTTATTATTCTTATTTTTTTTTTATAATTCTTGGTCTTAAAAAAATGGCTTTTGTAGATATCGTACAAAACTGGGACATTGTACTATTTATGTTACAAATATTTTTAAGTTTATTACATTTTTCTGAAGTTTTTAGCGAATACATTTTTCATAGGAATGTTTTATTAAATTTATTTCTTTTTCGCAATTTAAAGGTCATAATTTTATTTTTGTTAAATTTTAATCTGCAAAAGTAAAAATGTGTTAAACAATTTGAAATATTTTCTTTTGAGAATAAATTTTTTATTTATTTCAAGCCAAAAATATGGTACACCGAATGAATAAAATTCAAATTTAAGTTCTATGTGTTTGGATTTATTTCAAATAAAAGTAATTATTGAGTTTGTATTGTTGAACAAAAATTATAAAATATTATGATTAAAAAATATTTGTTCTTAAATCGTCGGCCCAAAGTAAAATAATTTCCTTTCGTTTATGATTTTTCAAAAAAAAAACAGCATCCAAAACTTAGTTTTTTCTTAATATTTTTTTAATGTATGTTTTTAAAAATCGAAAATGAGTGATTTGAATTTTTGGTTGATTTTCTTCTTCTTCTTTAAAAGCCGACGAAATAGTGAACAAAAAGAAAATTAATATTTTGTACTATTTATTTATATATGTATGTAGGTATGTATTTTATATATTGTCAAATTATTGATATTAAATATTATATTCTTATGTATGATAAATTGTTGAGTAAATTCATCTGTGCTCGGTTTGCTTCATCTTCTTCTTCTTCATCGTTTGCTTAGCGTCTCTCCACCTTTTCTGTATATTCCTATGAAAAAAAAATAAAGAAGACAAAATTTTTAAATCATCATCAACAATATTTTTTAAAAAATGAAAAAGAAGGAAGAAAAAAATAAAGAATATAAGCTTACAAAAATATACAAAATGGTATTTACTGGTCCGACAATATATTATCCTTGCTGTGTAATCAAAAATGATGAAAATACTTTTCCGCGTAATTTTTGTATCCATATTTACAGCTGATGTAGAAATAAGAGAAAGTATACGAAAAAAATAAAAGAAGATACCAGAATGAAAGCCTGCAATCTATGGCTATGCTTAAGGGACTTCCACGTTTTGTCCCTAATCGGTTTTTGCACTATTCATCCTTCGTCCTTCCGTGCGTCGTCGCTCGTCCCATCATCAGGAGCCATTTGCCATGAGTTCCGTATTTTCACCGCCGCCCAGCGCTCCATTGTCGAAATGTCGAGGTCCTTGTTTGTATATGTATATCCAGAGCATCTGAGAAGGATAATACCCATCGTTCTGTGTGGTGTATACGTACTTACATAATAATTTTGTTTTTATATGACTGGGGCTTTCAATTTCTTAAAAAATATCGCCTCCGCTTAACACCATAGACGATGCGATGCGATGGGATACAAATGGGAATCATTGGGCCCGACCAAAACCATTCCACGCCAAGGTAACCATGTGGAACGATGATCACGAACGTACCCAGTCATCGCCTTCGCCTTCACCATTGCCATCGCCATCATCATCGTGTCGGTCGTTGGTGTATCTTGTAATCTTCTAGCCAAAGCGTCGTCGTCATCGTCGTCGTTGTTGGTCGTCCCCGTCTCTGTCCCAATCGGCAGGCGGTATAGTCTTCCCAGTCCATCAGAGAGTCAGTCAGCCTCAGCGCCAAGTTATAGGGCGCGATGATAGGAACTTGGTGTTGTGAGTTTTTGTTTTTGTATTTTTGTATCTGCAAGTGCCAAAGATGGCAATTTTATGAGATGGCGAAACGGTGCGC
>NC_079148.1:146189236-146277890 GCF_945859685.1 Eupeodes corollae | reverse complement strand
AAAATCATTGCGAAGCTGTTTTCTACACAAATATCATACAATTTTCGAAAATTAATGATATTTTAAACAGAATTTTGAAACGAACTTTAAGGATTTTTCGGTGCATATTTTTAAGTTTGTTTTGTATTTCATTTATGTTATTTATCTAATCCTTATTGATTTTGTTGAATTGATAATTAAATTTTACGAATAATAATTTTTCACACTTATTACTCGTACCTTTTTGGAACTGATTCGATTGAGAAATTTTGTATCGAGTTTTTAATAATACAAAAATAATTGCGAAACTGTTTTCCAAAAAAATATCATAAGATTGATTAAAAATGTAAAAGAATTTATTAGAATTACGACAGTTGTAATATTTTGAATGTAATTTTAAACGAATTATCACAGAATTTTTTTTGTGCATGTTTGTATGTGTGTTTTTTCTTTTTGATTCTCATGACTTTGTTGGATTTATTAAAAAAATTTACGACAAATAAGTTTTATCATTTATCGCTTCTTTTTAAGTTTGAATGTTAACAATTATCATTTCGAATCTGTTTTCCAAACAAATATCATGAGATT
This sequence comes from Eupeodes corollae, assembly GCF_945859685.1. Taxonomy (NCBI): domain Eukaryota; kingdom Metazoa; phylum Arthropoda; class Insecta; order Diptera; family Syrphidae; genus Eupeodes; species Eupeodes corollae. The sequence goes on along the minus strand of NC_079148.1, from coordinate 146,277,323 downwards.
TTCGAAAATAAACAATGTTTTAAACAGAATTTTGAAACGAATTTCAAGATTTTTTCTGGTGCATATTTTTATATGTGATTTGTGTTTTTTAATTGATTTTATTTTTTTTGATTCTCATTGGGTTTTTTGGATTTATAAACACATTTTACTATTTTCTGCACAAATAACTTGAGTTTTAATAAGAATTTAAAGTATATCGAAAAATTACCAATTTTTTTAAATATTTTTGAACATTTCGAATCATACATTTTATTTCTTATGCATTTTTTTGTAGAGAAAACTTTATATACAAATAATTAAAATGTTGAAAACATAATTTTTCTGCTTAAAGAATTTAGTAGACACGAATATTTTCATGTGTGTTTTTTCTTTTTGATTCTCATGATTTTGTTGGATTCATAAATAAATTTTACGACCAATATTTGTCTGGTCTATATTTTCAAGTGTTGTTTGTAAATATTTAATTTATATTATTTTTGGTCCTCATTAATTTTGTTGGATTGATAAAAAAATTATACGAGTAATAATTTTATCATTTATCACTCGTATCTTTTCGGAACTGATTGCATTGAGGAATTTTGTATCTAGTACAAAAATCATTACGAAACTGTTTTCCAAACAAATATCATGAGATTTATTAAGGAGCTAGAAAAAACGAAAATTAACGATGTTTTGAATATAATCTTGAACGAATTTTCGAAGATTTTTCTAGTGCATATTTTCATGTGTGTTTTTTCTTTTTGATTCTCAGTGATTTTGATGGGTTTTTAAATAAATTTTTCGAATTAAAATCACTTATGTTTTAAAAACAAATATAATAAGATTTTAAAAAAATAATGACATTTTAAACAGAATTTTGAAACAAAGACAATGATTTTTCTGGTGCATATTTTCATTTGTGTTTTCTCTTTTTGATCCTCATGATTTTGTTGGATTCAAAAATAAATTTTACGAAAAATAAATTGTATCACTTGTAGCTCGTTTTTGAGGATTAAATGTTGAGGAATCATTTCGAAGCAGTTTTTTAAACAAATATTTTAAACAGAATTTTGAAACGAATTTCACAGATTTTCTGGTGCTTATTTTCAAGTGTGGTTTATATTTATATTATTTGTTGCTCGTCATTGATTTGCACTTTTTTTTGAAACTGATTCGATTAAGAAATTACATATAGAATTTTGATGTTTAAGAAAATCATTACAAAGCAGTTTTCCAAACAAATATCATAAGACTTAGAATATATAAAACTTCAAAAAGTTACCAATTTTTTAAAATATTTTTGAAAATTTTGGATCATAAATTTTATTCCTTATATTTTTTTTTTCGTAGTAGAAAAAAGGAATGTCTTTGTGGCCTTTATACAAACTTTAAATACAAATAATTAAAATGTTGAGAACATCCTTTGTCTACTTAAAGAATTAAATGCACACGTTTAAAATGTCCCAAACTAAAGGAATGACCAGAATGCTTATTATGATATTGGTGCTACATTTTTAAGTTGAATGGGATTTTTAATACCACCCCTTTTGCCGTAAAAATTTCAATTCCGAGTGGAAATTTGAATTGAATGAAGCTTATATTTGTTAAGTTTTTAGAATTTGAAGTCATTCAGAAATTTCTTCTTCAAAAATTTTGGATTTAAACCTTCTTTTGTAGTAAAAATTAAGAGTGGTAGTGTTCAATCAGTTCTTCCAATATTTTGTTTTTAAGAATAAAACTGGTATGGTAAATTACATTTTCTTTAGGAGCGAAAACTATACAATACTTTTTTAAAAGATTAAGATATCCTTAATTTGAATGTTGCCTTTAAATTTGTCTATCTCATCAGGTTTCTAAAATATGTACTTTTAAAAATCCTAAAAACGATCGACATAGGAATTTTTTAGGCTTAAATATGTGAGAATTTTGAAAATTACAAATCTTACTCTTCTAGATACAATTTAAATTGTAAGTATCTTATTTAATGTTTTTGAGTTCTTATTAATTTGTTAGCCCTTCTTTGACTCTAAATGAAGTTTTGATAACACCTTGAATTTAATACTTGTATATTTTTGAAAAATACGTTTTGGAGTTAATTATTTTAGTGCGGATTACGAAACCAAAATTTAGTTATTTGCTTTTTGCTCAAGTTTTAAAAATACCCGTTTGCAAAATTATATTTATAGTTTTAAATGTATTTTAAACCCTTTTCATAAAACAATATTGTTTAGACAGCAAATTCAATACAAGTTTTGCCTTTTGCTGTTGAAAACTTTCTTAGAATAAAAGAATAAGCTTTTCCTTCTGATTTTTTTGTAAGACAGGTGAAATCTAATAAAAAGTTATAAAGATTTTTCGAATACTAAAAGTAAAGTAATATAAATATTTCATCTGAATATTGAATAAAATGATTATTGATTTAGAAAACTATCCCGGATTTTATTGAAGAAAGCTACTTAATAAATTTAGATAGCCTAAAAAAGCCTTTCATGAGTTTTTTTTTCGAATTTTAAAAAGTAATATCTCTAAAAACTGATGTGATGTATTAATTTGTAGTTGGAAAAGTGTAATTTTTTGTTTGAAAATAAGAAAATCTCGTCCTCCAGTTTTTTGCATAGAAATTATTGGTAGATTTTAAAAAAATATTGGTTGATTTTGGAATATGTAGTGAGTAATGGTGATGTTTCTCTTCTTCTTAAGGAACCTGAAATAAAAAATGAAAGGGTTATATTATTATTTTGTATTTATGAATATGCCTGCCTAGTTGAATCATCGTGTTTCAATTTAATTGGAAATACATAACAAAGTTATTTGAAAAATTGTATTTCTATTTCGAGTAATACAAATATCCTGAAACGTTCATTTTTAGAAGATGATTCATTAACAAATATAAAAGTGGATTGAATGTTTTTTGAAATTATTTTAAGATTTTTGTCTTTTATTCTTTATGAATTAAATTTATAGAAGAAACTTTAAAAAAATCAACTTTATAATAAATCAATTTTGATTGTCTGTTTTTTAAATTTTTGTTTTGATGAAGAAAAATTAATATGTATTAAATATTAAACACTCCGTTTTTTTATGGGAGGAATGTTAGTATTTTATAAGATTTTACTTACTAAAACTTAATCTATTCTTACCTGACCTTTTTAGTTAAATTAATTTAATTTCAGTTTTAAAGAGCAAGAAGATTTTAACTCTTACTAAAAAGTGTAATTTTAACTCGAATTTGCCTTTTTTAAATACGAAATTCTGTTATATATGTTTCAGTTCAAATGTTCGTTAAGTTTTGAGGTTTCAAATACACATTTTTATATTATTTATATTTTAATTAAAAAATTCGTTAATTTTTGAGATTTTCATATACAGATATTTTTATATTTGAAAATTTTGTAATGTAAAATCAAACATATATTATTTTTCCGGTTAATGTTTTTTATTACTTGAAATGGTTAAAAAAGGGTTCAGAAATATTTATTGAAATATTTTATTTTAGAAAATTGGATATAATGTATATTTTTATGGAAAGTATTCTTAAGTTTTTGGTTACTAAAAATCTCTTTGTTGAGTAAGAAAAATGTAACAAAGAGTTTCAAGTAGAAGGACCTATTTTTTGAATTTTTCTTTTATTTTGTTTTAAAGTTGAATGAATTTTTCATAATAGAGAAGTCTTTCAGGATTTGTTCTCTAAAGCTTGAATTTGTTCTCTTGCTTGAATAGCCGTCTTGCAAATTTTGCATCTCCATCAAAAGTTTTAATAAAATGTTATTTTTGTAAAGCTTTTTATTTTGGTTTTGGTTTTTTTTAATGAATTTTTGATTTGTTTAAAATTGTTTAAAATTAAAGGAATTATTTAATAAGCTTAAAAGTAAAGCAGGAGATAATTCTTTTCGTCAAATTAACAAAACGTATGTTTATAAAAGTGTATGGTGAAACTAATTTTTAAGTTTTAACATTGTTGTATTTTTTGTTTATTTGTTAGTTTCTTTTTTTCAATTTTGATATTGTTTTATCAGAATTCCTAGTTTTAAATTCATTAAAATTTCTTATAAATTTCTCATATTTACAACATTTGTTAGATAAAGTGAAAAAAATAATAAATTTTCGGCCAAAAAAGACGAAGTGCACTTGGGCGTATACGCACTTTTTTTTAGTTTAATTTTTACAATATTTTTTTTCGAACTTAAAAGTATTAAAATATGATCACATTACAATGACTCCAAGTCGTAGTATCATATGAATAAAGTGACAGAACTTGGTCAATCAGGGCAGAGGAGTTAAATGTCAAGAAATGTTAAATGTGTATGTTTTGGATTTTTATCCATTTTTGTTCATTCTCAGACGAAATCGACTTGTTTTATTTTTAGATTGTTTGAAATTGCAATTTTGATTCAGTTAAGATGTTTTAAGATGTTTAGAGTTGTTGATGTCTTCTGCAAATATATTTTTATATTTTTTTTTTTTTTCAAAAACAGTGTTTTTAATTACTTAAACAAATTTTTTGTCAAATTTTTTTTTTGATGAATTATTATTAATTTCGATTTGGTTTTAGCAGCTGGAAATAATGAAGGAGAGTGTCGTTGCATTCGGTTTTTGATAATCACTCTTGGTTAACATTCAACATCGGAGTTTAAAATGTAACCACCCTTTATTAATATTCGTCGAAATTTGAGTTTTTTGTAAAATTGGTATTTTTTTTATTGTCAGGCGAAATTTTTAAGAATCTGTTTTAAATCAAATGGAACTTCCTATTTTAGTTAACTTTTTTTATTGCTTGAATCAAAAGTTGCTTTTCAGGATTATTTTAATAAGTAGAGTCCGTTTAGTGGTTTTAAGTTCTAAGCTGTTTACAAAAACTATACATTGCTTAAAATCTGTCCCTGATTCTTTGCTTCTCGATTAAACATAATAAGACCTTGGAAATTATAAATACGTTGATCCTGAAAGCGTAAACATTATGAAGCAATTTTAAAAATAAAATTTCTTAATACTTAATTTTGATTTATCCTCATTTTTCTTTGCTGAGTTTAAAGCTTTTTCTGTTTGGTGCTAAAGTTAGTTTTAAAATTAATTAATTTTTACTTGAATTTCTTAGGTTGATATTTTTGGAAGATTTTGACAAAAAAATATAAAAGAATAGACTTTTTTTTTGGAAGGATAGACTTTTTATCGTTTGTCTTAAAGTTTATATATTTGAATTTTATTATAAATGATTTCCAGATCACATAAAATCTGATTTTGGGATTTTTATTTTAAATTTTGAAGCCGTTTTTATGTTTTTGATTGGATTTTCTTTTTTGTTATTAATGATTTTGTTAGCTTTTGAAAAAAATTATAAAATTATTTATTTTTTTACGTTTGTCTTAAAGTTTATAGTTTTGAATATTATTATTAACGATTTCCAGATTTTCCAAAAGCTGGTTATCCAAAAGATGGTTTTGAGATTTTTTAAGGCTTTGAAGCCATGCTTATGTTTTTTGTGTCTGGAAAAGTTCTTGAATGGATTTTCATGTTTTTATTAATGATTTTAGAATTCATCAGATCAAAATTGAAATCAATCAAAAGCACACAGTCTTTTGGGGTTCTTGTGATTGCTTTTGAATTTAATTTTGACAGTCTAAATGATAATCAATGAAACACTTAATTTTAAATAAAAATAAAAGAAGAGTTCTTTCCTGAGTAAATGTGTTTTTGTATTTCGAATACGGAAAATGTAGAAGCTTTGAAATTTAGAATTTGGTGTGGATTTTGAATTTTGTTTAAGTTTCTTAATTTTAATGGAAAATATGATTTTTTGTTGTACAATCTGAAAATATATGATAAAAAGAATAGAAATTGTTCTAAACGCCTCTTCATCAGAATCGAGTTACTGAAATTTCGGTAATTTTTGTGTGACAATATTTTTGAATTTTTGTTGCCGAAGTTAGATAGAAGAGTTTTGACAATATTTTTGAAAATTAATTTCTTACGGAATAAGGATCTGCATCTATTACCATCCTAGTTTTGTTTTTTAATAGTAACTTTTTGGTTGTGTGTTATTCTTCTTTGAATCATCCTTCGGAAGGCATCTTTTATCGTTTTTAATTCCATTCGAAAAAAAGTCCACTGCTCTCCATGTGTGTATGGGCTTCAACTTTTTATTGATTTTCTTATCCTGAATCCTGTCTCCTGGCGCGATGTGGGATGTATAAGAAATAAAGGAAAACACACAATAACCACCCCACTGACAATTTGTGTCACTGGCAGGGGTTATAACGGTTAACTTATCATATGAGACCGAGAGTGAACTCCTGATGTAGCCGTAGACAACGACAATGACTACGACTACGCAACGTAATGCCGCGCCCGCCATACACCCTTTTCCATACGAATACACTATAGTGTGTGTAGTCCCGGTGCCGTTTTTGAAATAGTCGTCATCATCGTAGTCGTTGTCATTGCTTTGCGCTACAATCATCCATAATGGCAGTGCCACATGTCACCCCAATAAATCGACCAGGAAGTTTGAGGCAAAAAAGAGGAATCAACCTCCTTTACACATCAGAGAGAGAGAGACTTGAACGCAACGATGGTTGAAGTTGAATTGGATGATGGCGGGATGAGGAGGGAGCTTCAGCTTGAACTTGCCTTTAGAAAAATGAAATCCCGTTGAGGAATGAAATAATAAAAAAGAAATGAAAAAAAATCCGCAACCATTTTGCGCGGTTGTACTTGGTACAAGTCAAATGTGCGAAACTGGCAAGGGCACGAATACGAATACGAATGCGAATACGAACAAAGGACATTCACTTTGCGCCCAGGAACAGGACCAGAACCAGGAGGAGGATTGAATGACTGTGGCTGTTCCAGCAGGCTATATAGGTAAGAGAATATGATGAAAAAAGGAAAAGAGGGTGAAGTTAAGTCTCCCCCCCAACTCACTCCATCTCATAAGCAAACATGAAACGAGTACAATCATTTCGCAAATAGGTTATGGCGAACTCTATGTTCCCGTTATTCGTCTTTCTCCCACTCTTTTTTCATTTTTTTCTTACTTGCTTTATTCGAAATGGCAGACAAAAAAAATAAAACAAAAATGGAAGAATCCCATTCCTAGAGACCATCAGCATAACGGAAAAGAAGGATACAAGGATACATCATTATTTGCAGATGACTGCATGCTAGGAAAAATAAAAAAAAATAAAAACACACCGAACCTACACTACGCTTCATACTATAAGGCGAGGGTTTTGGCTTAAAGGTTCTAGATACACTGCTCTGTTATAGGTAGGTAGGTTTAAGTTCCATATCCAACGAGTTGGAGAGGACAATCTTGCAGAGGGAAAGTGCAGAGCAGCCCTCTAGCTTTTTATATGGAGCTGAAAAAAAAGTAATTGAAAATGTTTGCTATCCGACTTGAGATGAGCTTTCAGTTGCAGAGAGGATCAAGTCGTTTATATATGTAGGTAGGTATAAATTATATAGGTACATATCTTTTGTTGCGTCGTTGTTGTGAAGTCTAAATGTAGGTACCTACTTTCTCTTATGCTTTTCTGCAGGAATGTTTTTTAAAGTTCTTGATAAAAATATAAATGAAACAATATTCAAAATATACAAGTGAGAGATTTATAAAATGGTACATTTTTAGGAAAGTTTCTTCTTCTTTTATATGAAATTAAATTTTATCAATAAAAAATGTGTATTTTTTTGCGATGATAAGTCACTATAATGGGCTTTCCAATAAGAGGTGTCAGTGCAGTTTTGAAATAAAAAAGTGTGTTTTATAATTATCAAGATCGCCGAGAAATCGATTAATTTTTCACGGTTTGTTCTTTTATGTCATAACGGCTCAAATATTCTTCCATACTTCACTTTATTTTTTCTGGCCAAGAATGTGATTCAGGATGGCCCAAAAGAATTTTTTTATTTTTCAAACAGTGACTTCAAAATTTGCAACATTTTTGTAGTAAATTTTTACAGTTTTGTACGTTTTTGGAGCAAAAACAATAAATTTTAAGTAATAATGTTTCGTTTATGTTTTAAAGCTAAGAAAATTAACTTTCAGAGTGTGTTCTTTTCAAAATGAAACCTCTTATCGGAAACAATAGTCAAATTTGTGATAACATAAATGAATTTGGTGGCGGAAGAGTCTATAGGGAACTAGGGCCAAGTGATTTACAACTCTCAAAAGTTCCTTTATATAAACTATTTCATGGAGGGACCTACAGTTTTAGGCCGAATCCGTAGGGCAAAATTTAATAGATCATTTTTCATGACAAGAAGACGAGGATTTTTCAATTCCTCGCAAAGAGAAACTATCCGTGAAGAAAATGTCTGTATGATTGAACCCAAGAACTCTAACCACTAAGGTGCTTTACACCAACCATCACGTCACGTGAGCTACAAGCTTTCGAGACATATATCGAATTATAATTTTTTGGAGTTCTGAGAACCATTTTTCTTTAAAAAAAATTGTTTAACATTTTGCAGAATGTTTGAAATCAATTTATCTTACCACAGCTGTAAATTTTAAATTGGTTTTTCAGGTAGATCTTTGAATTCTTTAAATTTTGTATATGATTTTTTGGAATCTTAGAATTTGTATAGTTCACCAGGCCTGAATGGATTTCCTTCAAATCTTGTTTTAATTTAATTGTTGTGATTTAGCTAGGGAAAAGGTTAAAACCCACCATACAGCATTGCTCGATAATGGATTTGAAGGTTTTGAAAAATTCAAACATAAAATTTATTGTTTTGTAATTTTTTTCTTAAATCTTAAAAATTATTGAGTTTTTTTAGAAAGATGTCTTGGTTTTGAATTACTTTTTTTATTTTGAATGTCCCGAACGGTTTTTTTTTATTTTTGTGGATAAAAAAAAACTGTTGAAAAATATTGAAATTAAGATTTTAAAATTTGTGTAAATACCATACTCTGGAAGTTTGCTGGTGATGCTTGGCTAAAAGCTGTTTTTTCTGTTAGGAGTTGCATTAAGCGTTTTTCCCATGAATATGTGCTGAAAGTTTCAAATTTTAGCTGTTTTTGAATATTTTCTTTTAACGTTATTTTTTGTTTGACCAAAATTTGTAGAAATTATTGATTTATGAAAAGAAAACAAATCAAATATGAATAAAATATGTACACAATTTTTTCACCATCATTTCTTGGTTCTTAAAAAGATGCTTGGTTCTGGCCTTTTGAGTAGGTTTAAATGTAGTTACTTCAATAACATGTTGATTCGTATGTCCAGGTTTAGTCTTTTAACGCCATAGTGAATAAATATTGATGGTCGGATGTTCTGTCAAGAAACTGTATGAAGATTTATAATGAAATAGCTCAATTTTTGATTTTTGAAATGATGTCTAAAACGGCATAAGTACAAGTTTAGAGTTGTTAATAGAAAAATAGAAATAGAAAATATTAAGTTTTCAGGTTCATAAATCGAAAATAATCTAGATTCAAATTTTGGACAATTTTTCTATTTTTTTAATTAGATTTTGTGTTATGTTTTTGGAAATAATTCATGTACTAAATATTTTTTGCTTGTATTTCTATTTTCACAAATATTTTAAAATTGTTTCTGAGTTGTTTTCCAAATGTTATTAGCTTGAAATTAGAATTTTTCCTCAGGACTTTTTAAACCCCCTATTTAGAGTACTTTAAAATATTTAGTATATAAAATTGAATTGTTTGGAATACGACTTTTAGCAAATTTTAAATTTGTACCAATTTTTGCTCTAATGTGAAAATGATTTCGAAAAATCGAAAAAAAACAATGATTAGTTACAAAAAATATTGAATTGGAAAAGCATTTTAGTCTCAAAAATCGAAATCGGGACGCATATATCTGAGATCAATTTTCTATTTTGAATACATTGAATTTTATGTTGTCAACTTGTTGTTTGTTTTTTTATTATAACAACATTTTAAAATCACTTTCGAAGGCGTTTTTTAAATGATATAAACTCGAAACTATGAAACTGAATTCGTGTTTAAGAAGTATTTTGTAGCCCTCAATTTGGTTAATTTTAAAATATCAAGTTTCGAAATTTTGTTAAATTCGATTTTTAGAATTTCGATGCAGTAAAATATAATTTTTTGAAAAATAATAATAATTAAAAATAATTGAGCTTGTCTTTATTTTTAAATTATTTGAAGCATCTTTTATATACATTTTGGTTCAAGAGTAGTGTGAAAAAGTTGCTGCGTGAAAACATTTTAATCTTTTACAAGTTAAATTTATGTTTTTGCTTTGTACCAAAAACGGTTCCATTTCTTTTTTTCTGAACTGCATTTTTCTTAAGATCGACAAGGAATAGTCAAACTTGGGTTTTCGTCAACACTACAGACTTCAGCAGGTTTATTTTCGGTTATTCTAGAGTGTCGACGCACAAATTTTCAATTTTTCATATCACAAAAATTGTCCCAAATTCACTATGGCTGGCCGAATCTTTAGAGTGTAAACACGATGACTCAAAGTTGATTTAGTGTTGCGAAATGTTCCTAAAACAGTTAAAAAAAATTTCAATGCGATGTTGGAGCGTGTACCGTGGAATTTTAATAGTTTAAGAGGAGTTTTTACTTGTTAAATGTCAAAAGATCGTAGCTTAAAAAGTCATTTAGCATGATATTTAAAATGGAACATCTTATTGGAGAACCTTTATATTTATAAACTGAATTCCGTAATTTACTCTTAATTTATTATTTTCATTTGAATGTTCACGTTTTTTTTCGAATTAATTTTGATGAAAAAGGTTATTTCAAAAAACGGCATTTTCATTTCAATGCCTCAAAAACTGGTTTTGCGTTTTTTTTTTTTCAAAATTATGAAAATTTTGAATTTTCGTTGCTTTAAATGTTTTAGTAATTTGTGTAAAATTGTTATTTTCAAAATCATATTCAATTGAAAAATTTAAAAAATTAAAATATTTTCGAGATAAGTAAATCAACAGCTTTTTTTTGAAACTTACTTCAAAAGGATAAATGATGATTTAAGACGCACACTGAACGATTTTAGTTTTTGAATTTGCCGACGGCAACAGCGATATGCTTTAAAAATACTTCTTTTTTTTGTAATCTTGAATACCAGTCCCAAATTTTATAAAATTGATTTGTTAGAAATTTCAGAACCGAGATTTGATGACAAAAAATGTCCTTTCGACAGCTGTCGGGTGCTTGTTTACTTTTTTTTAAATTTTTAATATTCCAATTCGTTCCAGAATCCAGGCGTTTTTTTTTTGTCTCCTTTTTGTTTGAAACTGATGATGAAAGGGATGATTGAGGATACCTTTACCCACAGTTTCGAGATATAAAATAAAAATTTAGAATCGAAAAAAAATTCAAGGTAAGCTGCAAATTACTGTCATAGCGCACAAATTGCAGTCAAACATAACTAACGCGCTTATATGCAAATTCATCTAAAACCCCGTTAAAATGAAATGTGTTTTGTGTCCCGTTCTATGCGTCGTATGTATTTTGTATACCTCCATCATATTCCAAACATACACAATTTTCAAAACCCGACCCGACAGCATCCCAGATCAAATATACAATTATATTTTTTTTATTTATTTCTTTTTTTATAATTTTTCATATTTTCGTTTCTCGTTTATCCCTCACCCCTCTGCCTGCTGTACCTTCTGATGGTGATGCTGATTCTGGCTTCTGCTGGTTTGAGAGCTGAGCTGAGTTGAGCAACCCTTCCAATTTTGAAAAAAAAAAATTCCTGGATATGACGGTATGCAAATTACTATCGGGAATCCTTTCGCGGAAGTACCGCGTGACCCGTTTTATTCTTCTGTGTGTGTTTTTTTTTTATTTCATATTTTGCTTTATCGTCCTTCCCTCTGTACCAACAGGATTTTTGTGTTTTCTTTTATTTTATTTGTTGGCTGTCTGGAGAGAAAATCCAGTTTCTGTTGGCATAAAAAGGGTTGTGAAAAAATTTACTCAAATAAATCGTTGGCTGGAGGAATACAAAAATACCAACAACAAAACAAAAGTAGAAAATAAAAATAGAATAAGGACGAATTGAATGGAACGGTTAACAACCGGTCACGTCCAGGCGAACAATATTGCTCCTGGCACCACCCGGCTGATGCCACTATGTCTCGGAATGGACTCCTTGTTTTTTTTTTTTGTTTAATTTAAATATTCAACTGAGTTGGAATCTGGGCTGAAGGAAGAAGAGATGTTGGACTTACTCACTATGCACTGGGATCATTGAGCTAGGAAACCAAACGAATTCATATAGAAGAAATTTCAAAACAAAAATTAAAAAAAAAATTCTAAAGGGCTTAATGAAAAGGAGTAAATCGATTTTTTTATGGTGAGGTCAGTGTCAGATTGTTGAATATTGTTTTGAGGAATCATATATTTTGATATGTGATTCGTATAGGGTCAGAATCTTCTTTGTTTTTGTTTAGGATTTTGGGTTTATATTTTTATAGGGATTAGAAAATGATGGTTTTCAGTTTATTGCAATATTTTTTGAAATGTTTGTAATTTTTACTATAATTTTTTTTAAAGCAATTTCATAGCGCTTTTTAAATTCGAATATTGATTTTAATACTTATTTTCATTTGGAAACAGAAATAATTGAACATTTTTTAAACAAATTACTTTTCGAAATAATTTTTGAGCACAAACATTTCCATTTAAAAGTATTTTTTGGTTGTAATTTCGACGGATCAAAATGTGTCAAATATTGGATTTGAATTTGTTGAGTTTAAATTTAACTGTTGAGATTTTTGTATTACTGAAAAGGAAGTAAATACAATTTGGAATAATAAGACCTAGGTCCTTATGTGAAACACGGTCTGAAGGCGGTTGTTTGTTGAAGGTCTAATATTCAAAATTTCGACGATTAGACGTCAAACCTGGGTTTTCTTCGATACTTCGGGCTGAATCAGCAGTATTGTCAGTTGTTTTTTTTTTCAGTGACATAGATGGTTTCAATTTATCGCAGCAAACTTGTGCTTACAGCTTAAAACAGTTCTTTGTTCGGCCAAAAAGGTGCTTCACGACGAACGACATAAAAGTGTTTAGTTTTCGAAACTGACTGCAAATTTTTCACCATTTTTGTAGTGAATTTTATTAATTTCAATGTTGTTTGGAGCAAATTTTTAGTAATAACGTAGTTTTTGGTTGTCAAATGTCAAAATAGGACAACATCAGAAGTCAAAGCTTTTTCAATAGTATGTTATTCAAAATGAAACCTCTTATTGGAAACCTCTTGTTTTGAGAAATAATAATTTTTTTTTTCAAATTTAAAGTCATTTTAACAATTTGATGGATTTGAAACAAAAAATTATAAAATTTTGTATTTTGAAATTGTTGTTTTTTAACAATGGCAAGATTCAAAAACAACAGCTTTCCAAACAGCAGGTTATTCAATATGAAGCCTGTTATTGGAAAACTCATTAGCTTAAGAAGTAATACGATTAGTTTTTTTTTGTATTTTAAAGTAATTTTAAGATTTTGACGGATTTTGAAACATGAATTATTAAATATTTTGTGCAAATTGTTCTTTTTCAATTAGAGCAAGATTTAAAGTAGCAGCTTCCCAAAAACCGGGTTATTTAAAATGAAACTTCTTATTGGAAAATTCCATAGTTTAAAAAGTAGTAATAAATTTTAGAGAGTTTTTAAAAATTGACGTATTTAAAATAGAATTTATGGTTTATTGCATTTTGAAATCGTTGTTTTAAATATTAATTTTGAATTTTTTTAAAATTTAGTTTGAAATGCAAGTATATATTTTTTGAATATTAAGTCTGAAGGTTAAATAAGGTCGTTTTTCAAATGATTGATTCTAAAGATGGGCAAGGAATTGACAAAAATATATTGTTTTTTTTTTTTTGGAGGTAGGTTTTGATGACGGAATCGATTATTCACGCCAATTAAGTATCCCAAAAGCTGAAATATGTTTACCAGTTTATTTTCGGCCAAGAAAGTGCCCTTCACTACGACGAAAAAGGACTTTAGGTTTTAAATTTGTGAATACAAAACGTTCACCATTTTAAATTTCATTTTAAAAATGTCATTGCTTTTGTTAATTGTGTACCAGTCTAGTTTTAGTAATGGCGTAATTTTGACTTATGAAATGTCAAAAGGTGTCAGTTTTCAAATGGATAGCGGTCCAAGTTTTGGATTATTTTAAATGAAACTTCTTATTGGAAAACCCTTTAGGTAGAGAAATAATAACAAATATTTTAATTTAAATGTAATTTCAACATTTGGTTGGATCTTAAATATAATTTTTCAATCAAAGAATTTTAAAATCGTTTTTTCTTGATTTTGATTTTGAGATTTTTATATTTAAAATGTGAGTATAATTTTTTGAATTATTATTCAAAAACCTGTTTTAGTTAAAGTTGGAATTTTAAAAACATTAAGAGAATAAAAAAGAACTTTTTAGCCAATACCGTAAATTTATATAAACAAAATGTTATAAATTTTAAAATTTTGGTATTTTAATGTTATTAAAGAATGATTTTTGTTATTTATAATAATTTGAAGAAATTGACTAATCACATTTTTGAAAGGCACACTTTTGAGTCTTTTTGGAAGTCTTCAAATTAACTTTTGAATTTTATTTTTGACTATAATACAAACTTTTAGAATATTTTCTAAGAGAATATGATTTTATGTTTAAAAATAATAAAATGTAATATTAATATTTTTTTTTTAATTATGGAAACCGTTGGTATTTTCTATTTTCGAAACTATAATTCAAATTTTTGCTAAAATGGTATTGAACAGAATTTTTAATAGACTTATTTCATTTTAGTCAAGGAAACAAAATAAATTTTAACTTATTCAAATTATTTCCATGGAGATGTCTGAGTTACGATTTTTTAAATTGATAACATTTTTGAAGAAATTGCGTTTCAAGATTTTGACGAGTTTTTCTTTTTAAATTAATCATACAAATCTTTGGAATTTCTAATTATCAAGTTTGATTTGATTTGAATTTTTGAGTAATTTCATTTAAACATTTTCTGGATAAAAAAGGATCAATTTATTTCTAAGTAGGTTATTTTTAAAAATTATTTTTTGAACTACGTGTTAAATTGAAATCAAAAAGTTCGTAATTCTGAAGCTTGTTTATGTTTTATCTCAGGTAGTTTTTTTGTTTTTACGTTTTTTAACTTAAGAATTTTTTTCATAAAAAAAGCTATTTTTAAAAAATTATATTTTCAAAAACTATTTTTGTGATTGATGTTCAAAAAGAATAAATTATTATTAGGCTTATGTGTCAAATTTTGAAAAAGTAGTCTTGTTTGAAAAGTACGCAGTCAAATTATCAATTCATTACAAAGTAGGTTGTTTTTAAAAAACAATTCTTGAGCTACGTGTACAATTTTTTTAGTCCTGAAGCTTTTTTATGTTTTATTTAAATGTTTTCCATTTTTTTGAACCTAAGAATTTTATATAAAAAAAGTATTTTTTCGAAATTATATTTTCAAAAACTTATTATGTGATTGGAGTTCAGAAAAATTAAATTTTAATTACTAGGCTTTTGTCTCAAATTTTGGAAAAGTAGTTTTGTTTGGAAAGTACGGTGTCAAATTGTGTCAATGGCAATAAAAACATTTTAGTTATTTTAGTGAAAACGTATTTTTCCAACTTTTGTAAAAATTGTACTTCTTTTGATTGATTTTTTTTATAAAACTAATTTTCTGCTATGGTAAATATATATTTTGAAGAAAGGCTAACAGAATATTATTACTTTGTTTTTGGGTTTTTAAGGTTTTCATGATGTTTGTAAACTCCTGAGGGAATTTCTTTACTTTTTGCATAATTTTTTTTTGAAATGAGTAGTGTGTTTTTATATAATGGAGAAAGTGAAACCATTGTAAAGATAAGAAGTCAAAACAGACAATGAATTTATTGAGAATTGGAATACTTTATTTTTATTTTTTTAATAATTAAAAAAGGGGACAAGTTGATAGTCTGGTGCTATGTGTTTCAAAATTATACACATGTACCGAAATTCTGTAAGTCAATCGAAAATTCTGTAAAAATTCATATTACGAGCAATATTTAAAAATTCTCAGAATTGAGATTTCAATGTTTTATTTTTCTTTTTTTTTTTGAAGAAATTAGTGTACTTATTCCGTAAGTACTTTATTATAATTTTGTTAAAAATTTAGTTTCGGTACCGTTTTTTTTTAAATTTTATTTTCTGATAACTTTAAATTTTATTTTCAAAGTAAACACGAATATCCTTTTTTAAAGAAAAGGATATAGAAATAAAAATTTTCAAGTAACTTACAAAATTTGTGAAAATATTAGATATGTATAGAATATCAACTTGCTCCTTTTAATGCAGATTTCAAAATTGAAGATATATATTTTTAAAGTTTGATTCTTAGAAATGTCATAAAATATTAAGAAGTCAATTGATGTTTTTATAAATAAAAGGGTTTTATTGCAATTTTTGCAGGTTTTGACTTCAATTGATTTATTTATTAAATGGTTCAATATTTTTTGAAATTTTGCTGTAGAAAGTGTAATTAGGTTTAAGATATTTTTAAACTTGATGAAATTTTTCAAAAGTTGAAACATCAATGGAAAGGATTTTTAAAATTTGCATATTTGCTTTTTTTAATTTTTTTAAATATTTTAAAAGTGAAATTAAATAATATTGAACGAAAATGAATAAATCTTAAATTGGGTTTTCGCGTTTTTGAACTTGAATTTTGTAATAGATTTTAAGATCAAGAATTTAAAGTAAAACGAAAAATGTAAAATTTTCAAAGTACTCACAGTTCTGTCGCATTTGTTTTGAGGTGTTTTAACATCATTTATTTTATTCCATTGACACACAATTTTAAAGATGTTTTCAACCTTAAGTCACTCGAAAATGCATTCGTTTTTAAGCTTGACTGTTTTTACTTTTGTTTTTGAAAAAAATAGGAGACATAAGCAATACAGAATTTTCTATTAAATCGTAGGATGGTTCCGGAATTTATATTCATACCCTTAAATTAAACTTGATTTATTTCAAAGTATTTAAATAAAAATAGTTTTCAAATTGTGAATCAATTTTTAAATATTTGTTTTGGTGAATGTTTGTGTTTTTTGGTTCTGTCGTAAAAATTGTACTTAAGAATATTTTTATTTTTATTTTTAAAAATTATTTAATTTGATTTTTGGTCTGAAGAAATATTTGCTTTGTGATTTTAGTTTTTTTCGAACTGAATTTTGATATGTCTGAAAATTCTCAAATATTTTCGTTTATGATTTGATTTTTTCGAACTTAATTTTGGTATTTCAAAAATTATAAAATATTTTCTTATATGATTTGATTTTTCGAACTGAATTCTGGTATTTCTAAAAATTCTCAAATATTATAATAATGTGTAAAATGTATATCAGATTCACATGGAAAATGGCAGAAGAAGAAGAATTTTGTTTCCATAATTTTTAAAATTAATTTTTGTGCATTTTTGTTTTTGAATCAGGTTCTTCAATTTTTATAAAAGCTCAGATTTAAAAACAATTTGTGTGGATTTTTGAATATACTCTCGAAACAAAAACCTATGACTTATTTTTTTTTTTAATTCATTTTGTGAGCTTTTAAAACGAGTCCGTATTTTTAATTTATTTTAAAAAATAAAAATTATTTCACTTGCATTCAGATTTTTTCATTAAGTTCGAACAGTGTTTGGTTTTGGAGTAAAAATAAATTTATTTTCAAAAATAGATGAGCCACTAACGAAAATGTTTGCAGTGTTTCGATTCAAATTCTAATCAAAATACTCCATGATTTTGATCAATTTTAAAGGAATTCAATATCAGTGTTCATTTAGAAAGCAATTTTGTAGTTTTGGTTTCAATTGAAGAAAAATTTTGTTATTTTCTTCAATTTTTCAAATACGAAATTTTGATTTATATATTTTTTGTTTGAATATTTTTTGCTTTTTTGACTATTTTAAGAGTTGACATGTTTTCAAAGTTTTCGAAATTATAGAACTTTCATAATCGAATTTAAACTTTAATTTAAATCTATTTTTGTAGTTGACATGTTTTCAAAGTGTTGTAAATTATAGAATAAAATAAAATATAGTTTCTTACGTGTTGTCAAATTATTTTTGAATGTCGTTAATGATAAAAATATTGTACCTCTTAAATTTATATTGATAATTTTTCTGTTTTTTTAATTTTGAATTTTCGAGTTCATCTTTTGATTTAGATATTTACTAAAATTGAAAAATATTATTAAACTTTTTAACTTAGAATTTTTATATATTTCGTTTATTGTATTGAAAAATAAAGAGTAAAAATAAAATTGTGTGCGTTTTTGACTTCCCTTGTATTGACTTGATTTGTTCAAATTTCGTTTAT
This sequence comes from Eupeodes corollae, assembly GCF_945859685.1. Taxonomy (NCBI): domain Eukaryota; kingdom Metazoa; phylum Arthropoda; class Insecta; order Diptera; family Syrphidae; genus Eupeodes; species Eupeodes corollae. The sequence continues at coordinate 146,259,013 of NC_079148.1, read as the reverse complement.
TGTATTCAAAAATAAAGAATGCAAATAAAATGTTGGGTGTTTTTGACATCTCCAAATTATTTGGTCAAATTCATAAAATTCGTATTGTATAGGTTTTTCAGTTCCTCTTTGTTTATGAAAACTTAAGCCATATCTGTCTTTTTTGTTTTCCAAATGTTTACAAAATGTTTTTTTTTTTTCAAACAATTTAATTTTGTATTGTTTTTTTGAAATACGATTTTTTTGTATATTCTTCTTTTGTTTTATAATTTGTAAGAATAAATGTTCCTACATCGAATAAAGAATCTTGCCGGACTATTTTAAAAGTGACAATTTTATAAGGATCAACAATTACAGTTATTTAAATCGTAGTTTTAAGAATTTTATCACATTTTAAGTAAATTTTTAATTTAACGATTAAATGATTTTTGTAGAGTTATCAAATTAAATGTTTTTTAGTTTATAAGCCAAGTGAAAACTTGTGTTTTGCGTTTTTGTTCATGCCTTAGTTTTCATTTCTAAAAGGAATTTAACATTTAGAATTTTATGTGACACATATTTTTGTTGAAATCAAAATTATAATTATTTGCATGTATTTTTGAAGATTTCCATAATTTTCAACGTTTATGTTTGATTCGTTTTTTAATTCTGTTAGTTTTAATTAATTTTTGGAGTAAAATATTTAAAGGAAATATTATGTTTAGAGATTAAATCCAAAATTATAAGAATTTGCATTTATAATATTATTTAAGACTTAATTATTTTTCTTTTTGAATTAAAAAATCATGATTTATATTTTAGATTTGCATAAATTTCAATTTGATTTAAAAGTATTCATTTCACTCTTAGTAATTTAATAAAAATTATTTGTTGTTATTTTTAATTTCCAAAATAACATTTTCATATATAAAATATTTATTTTTGTCAATAAGTAAATAGTACACAAATTAAAGAATCAAATGAACGTTAAGAAAACATTCATAACTTTTTCCCACTGACCAATATTTCGTTTTTTTGTTCATTTCAAAAAGTGACCAACTCGAATTTATTTTTCTACCATCTTCGTAAACCTACTTACAAAAACTTATATAGAAAGCTTTCACTTTCATTAATAAATAAATGCTACTATGAAAAATGGAAAAAAAAAACTAAAACTTAGACGAAGAAAAAAATAAAGTGTATAGAAGCTATTTAGCCAACGGCAAGGACATCAACCAAGTCGTCTGTGGAAAGTCTGCTATGTACATTCCTAGATATAGTTTGAAAATTTATTGCTTGAGTTCCTTAAAAGGAGAATAAGCTGATGATGGTCATCTTACTAAGTGTCCTCTGTCTTTTTATTTTTTCTTAACAAGGAACTTTTTTCTACTTGTTTGTTGTTTGAAATTTAAATGTAGGTGATCCTAGAGACGTGCTAAGGACTGCGGGTATATATACTCTTAATAGGCCAAGGGACAATGTCAGGGTCAATTTTACTATAGAATGCTAATTGCTTGGAATTTCATTCATTTTCACAAGGACTAGGTTTGTGTGTGTATAAGAAAGGAAAATACTGAATGAAGAACCAAGTTTTTAAAAGAAAGAATAGAGAACAAAATGGAGGAAATGAAAAACAAAAAAGTAAATGAAATTATATCCTTGAAGTTGATGACGTAAATTAACTTTGGGATTACATTTTTTTAACTGAAAATTCTTAAAGTAAGATTTGATCTTTAAAGGACTTTTATATATTCAAAGGTTTTCTTATCATTGTTTTACTTAGTTATCATTTTGAATTTCGAAGAACTTTTATATATTCAAAGGTTTTTTTTTATCATTTTTTTACTTAGTTGTCATTTTGAATTTGGAAGGACTAAAAATAATGATCAATCACAAGGAAGAAATTTAAATATCTATACACCTACGAACTTCCCTTAGTATAAACACGATAAATCAAATTGTTCAAACACTATAATATAATGATATAAGAATCGCCCGCCCTTTTGCTCCACCGGAAGTTGTACTTTTTTGTCCATCGAAGGATAAGAGTACGTGAAGTAAGATGATGAAAAATAAAATCAACAAAATTAATATCTGCAAAGTTTACACATAAATGTGCCCTAGAGATAAAAAAGAAAGAAATTCGAAATGAAAAAGAAAAAGAAAAACAACTTTTATCAATAAATTCGTCGAGAAAAATAGACAATTTCTTTCGTTTCTGGAAAAACATTTCTCCAAGGACCTGCCACACCTCTATAACTTCTTTTTTTCCTTATTCTTGTATAGAGGTACACACATATTAATATATATATGTATGAAAATGCCACACCACCGACTTTTCATGCAACATTACAACAGTAGAAAAAAAGGACGAGAGAAAAAAATATAAAAATAAAAAAAAAACGAAAGCGAAAGAAAATAAATATCCACTGTCTCCTGTCGAAGGATATCTTCTATATCCCAGCCCAGTAAAGCGTTAGTACAGCGGCACAAGTGAACCAGTGGTCCGCGACTCGTTTCAAAATATACAACGGGGCTTTGCTGAAAAGCCATAAATTTTCCGTTTAGCGAAGCGTTCATAACCTTCTGTCCTTTTCTTATGCGAAATACCTATCCCGGGTATAAGAAAACTTTCTTATCCCATGGATTCAGTTAAAATTCCCCCCTCCCAACCACCCGCGATTCTATTTGTAATGATTTCTTTTCTTATATTCCTTCGGCATCAGGCAAACAGAAAATAAAAGTAAATCGGAAAATACAGAAGGAAGTAGGAAAAAGCGAAGAAAACAACTGTTTAAGGATGTGTATGTGGCAGGACGAGCGACGTGCACACAATGGACGCAAGGAGCAGTATGATGGCAAGCTCCGGCCTCAGTCCCTGTGCCGGTCCGGTCGGTGTGGCAGCTAAAACTGGGTTATGGATAATGCTTGTATTTCTTGCTTGCTTCTCCGCGGATATTACGTTTCAGGACGCAAGAAAGCGTAAGGATCAATTTTTCTTCTTCTACTTTTTTTTTGTTATTTTTTTTTTTGTTTTGCACATATTTTCGTGTCCGCGCTCGGAAAATGGAAAAATGGAAAATGCTGTTTTAAGGATATACACATAAATTTTGTTCCTACGCTTCTGCTGTCTGCACACTTATAACAACCCCCATATATCCTGATGGTTCGAGGATTATGCACGTATCTCATGATAACACCCTTCGTGTTATTCATCATACGATATACACATAATGGATGGATGGGGGTGGTTTTTTTTTTGTTTGGAGTGGGCTACTACCACCACCACCACCACTACCGGTGAGTGAGTCCGCCGAAACGCTCGTCGCTCGTCCGTCTAAGGATATTTTTTTTTTATTTTGTTCTGAAACTCTCTCTCTAACTATACTAAAGCAGTACTAGGTACTTATGAGGATAGTAGATATATGTATGAATGTAGGATATAGGTATAGAAAAAAGAAAATATTATAGAAAACACTTTCATCCCCCTAACCCCATGGCGCTTATTATAATAATATACACATTTAGTGTGTATTTCTTATAAATTCTCCTTAAGGATATAAAATTGGAGGATGCCATTGCCAGTGATGGATGGGTGGTTGTGCTGTGAGATGAGGGTTGAGAGGGTGGGTGGATTGAATGTAGTATACTGTATTAGATTATATCTAAGGGGATATGGTGGCAGTTTTGAATTATATGCGCGTCTTATGCGAAATTCAAAAAATATAAAAATTATATGCAATTTTTCTTTTCTTCTTCAGCAAATGTTTGTATATGTATGTATACGAGTCGAGTATGTATTGTAATTTATGTTCATATCCTTTTTTTTTAATTTTTTGGAGTTATTAGAATTTTCTGGATAAATATATGCAAAAAATGGGGCGGAATTTGGTTGTCTTCAGGCGGGAGAAGAATCCATTTTGAATTTTTATTTTTTTAATAATTTTTGTATATATAAATAATTTCTATAGATTTTTATAAATTTAGAATATTTTTTTTAAGACACTTTTTATAAAATTTTAAATTTTTATAGTTTTGGTTTTTTAATATATAAAATAAAGTAATTTAAATTAATTTTTAATCTTACGATTTTAGTTTAAAAATTTAGCTTTTCGACTTTAAATAATTTTATTTTAAAATTCGGATCTAAAAAAAATAATTTCAGAATTCAGTTTCAAAATTTACCGTATCGACATTAAATAAAATAAATAATATTTAAGTTTAAATTCGGATTTTTAAAATATATTTTTGTCAGTGTATTTTAATTGTCATATTTTAATCCTAAAGGAAAAAATTCAGTTTCAAAATTTAATGTTTTGAATTTTAATAATTTTTACTTTTAAATTCATATTTTGTAAATATATTTCTGAGCTTTATTATTGTCATATTTAAATACTAAAGGAAAAGAATTAGTTTGAAACTTTCACTTTTCGTCTTTTAATAAATTTCGTAATTTTTTATTTTTAAATTCAAATATTTTTAAATAAATTTTTGTTTATTATTTTGTTATTGAATATTTTCATCCTAAAAGAAGAATTATGTTTAAAAATTTAACGTTTTGACTCTCAATAATTTTTATTTTTAAGTTCGTTTTTTCTGTTCTTTTATGGTCATATTTTAATCCTAAAGAAATGATTTGGTTTAAAAATTTAACGTTTCGGCTTTAAATAGTTTTTATTTAAAAACTTTGATTTTTGAAATATACTTTGCAATTTTTTTGTCAGATTTTAATGCTAAAGGAAGAAGTTTGATATTTCTTCGTAATTTAAGACTGTTTCAATTTTTTCTTTTTTGAAATTATAATCTGCTCAATTTTAAATTACTTTTTGTTTGTAAATATTTGTCTATAACTTTATGCATTTTTAGAAACGATCATTAAAAAAATATAAAACATTTGAAACGTTGTTTTTTAAACCGATTTTTGATATCTTTTTATTTGTTTTAGATGTTTTCATATAAGCGGGCTTGAATGTTTCAACAAAAAAACTTATTTTCAATAAAAAGAAAGCGCTGTAAATTATTGCAAATATGAAAAAATGTAATTCTTAAGGCGGATGTTGATATTTACTTAATTTTCATTTTCAGTATATTGCTTTTAAAAATTATTCTGTACAGTAGATGACGCTTATAAGAAACATTAATGCGATTATTTTTGTATTTGCGAATATTAACGAGTTTCTGAAGTATTTACATCAAAGTTGATTTATGTATTTTGAATGTTAACAAAATATCGTTTGCTTTTGATTTTAGAAAATAGTTTAATCTATCACGTTGTTTCTTATAAGCGTCATGTACTGTAATTTTGAAAGCTTTGAGTTACGTTAGGTACTTTTGAAGGTTTGTTCAGTAAGGAAATTTCAGACTGATTTTTATAAGCATTTTTTAAAAAAATTATTGATTTTTCAAGGTGATGATAAAATTTATAACAAAAATGGCGTCAGAGATTAATACTTTGTAAATTTCTGGCTTATGTACTTTCTACGAAATTTTCTATTTTCTAAAATATAATTCTACGATATTATCCCTTTGTGATGTTTTAAATTCAATTCATTTCCTTTATAAGTCCAAGGTTAAGGTCAAGGTAAAGTGTTAAAAAATAAGTGATCTCTTTTGGCGATCGCGATAACAAAATAAATGTCACAATAATGTACCTTTATTTTGCTATCGCGATCGCCTTTAGATCTCAGTGAAATAATTTTGAAACTTAAATCGGTTTTTTATGCTCCATTTTAAAAGATGTAATAATTTCCGATTCAAGACATTTTGAATAAATTTGTTTTTTAGCGAGAAGAATTTACTTTTCAAAGGGATAAAGGAAAGAATTATGCTTATGATGAAAATCATTTCTCAAAAACTTAAATTTTTGAAATGTGTTTGGGTAGTTTATTTTTAAAAAATGCTTGATTTTAAATTGAGGTTGTGAATACAAATTTTGTAATCGTTTAATTATTAAATTTGAGTTTTTTAAAAACTTTTTATCACAATCTTAAATTTTACAGAATAATTTTAATGTTTTTTAGAAATAAATTTTAAATTTTATTCACAGTCTCAATTTGTTCTTTTTTTAAAGCTTCGTGTGTTTTTATAGATTATTCAAAATTTAATTTATGTGTTTTTTAAATGTATAAATTAAAATGTGTATTTTTTGTGAATAATTTATAAAATCATGAAAGTAAGTATCACATCCGTTAGAAAATGGAAACAGTCTTATATTTTTTAATTTATATAAATCAGAAAAATTATATTTTTGTCAAATAAAGTTTTAATAAGTTTTTTATAATAAAATTATATTTTTTTTTTGTATTTTTCAGTATCAGGTGAACTTGACTGAATTATGAATTATTATTTAAGAATTGTGTCTTGAATATAAAATAAGAATAAAACTAAATGTTTTGCTTAATGTTACTCAGAAAAAATATGCTTATTGGAGATTTTCTTCGAAGCTATCAGTCTAAGCTAAGCTTAAAAAAATTCTACAGAAGTTTTTAAAATGTCCCTGTTTAGTTTACTAAATTGAATTTAAATCATGCATTGGGGCGTATTCATAGTCATTTTTATTAAACTCTTTTTTTGCCTAACCTAATTTAAGGTTTATGAAACATTAAATTAAAAAAACGTTTTAAGGAACTGTTTTTAGGATTGTGATTTTTTGAAACTTCTTAAATTCATAAAACCTTTGAAATATGTTAAAACTTGTGATTTTGTTAAATCAAATCGACGAGAATTTTTCGATATGAAAATTGTTCAAAAATTCAAAGCCTTCTACAGAATAAGCTTTGTTTTTGTATTTTTTATAATTCAAATTTTTGTCATATAGATTTCTGGTTTCAAAATTCAATTTTATAAAAATTCTGTTATATTATTTAAATTATTCTATTTTTTATTTAAATTCAGTTTAATAAATTAAGGTTATCAAAGTTATTCAATATTATTTTGAATAACTTAAAAAGTTTGTATATTTTTATTTAAAAAAAGAAACAGGAGAATTTTATCTGATGAAAAAATTAGGCATCAAAATAAGATTTTAATAAAAGTCATCAGCGAAAAGTTTTTTTTTATTTATATGAATAAAATAAAATCCAATTACATACATTATAATAATTCGAAAACATGAATTTCAAAAATAGAATATCAAAAAACAGAATTTTGATAAAAGAATTTAGAGACTTTCAGATAAATTATGACATTAATGTAATAAGTGAGTTTCTGATGCCTATGAATATGGCCCAATAAGTTTTATTTCTAAAATAAGGGGTTTTGGGGGTGTTTTGTTTAAAAGAACTATTTTTAGTAAACGTAAAAAGAAACACTAAAACTATTTTTCAAAGACGATTTGCAGATATTTCTTTAGATGTTGTAAAATAGACTCAGTTCGAAAATTGGTCCTGAAAATGTTGTGACTATAGCAGAATATTGTTGACAGCTTGGAAAAGTATTGGAATTTTACGAAATTGTCCGTTTTTTACTCAATATTTTAGAGGAACCGTTTTATTATGTTTTGTTTATTGTCAAGTATCGTTTTATGTTTTTAATACGTTAATTCAGTTTGATATATTTGAATCCATTTGTAACTTCTATAGTTCAAAAATGATTTTCAAAAAAAAGATATTTAAGAAAATTTGAAGAGTAAACTATAATATTCTATTCTAATTTGAGTTGTGAAATAAAATTACAAATTATATAAGTTGAAGGTAGACATTTTGTTATTTGTTTTATTTTTTTAAATATTTTAAATATTTTTTTTTGAAATGTCAATGTCTATTTCAAAAACTCTTTAAAACTATTTTTGAGATGTTAAATACGTAGTTTGAAATTATAAGCGTTTATGTATCCCCGGTTATTTATTTTTGTTTTGCTAAACTATTTTTGTTTTTAGTTGTTATAAGTTTATAATATTTCAATCCGGTTGATGGAATAACGTATTTTGAATAATTATAACGCTTTAAAACTACCGAATTAATATGTATTTTAGAAATGTTTAAAATAATGTGAAAAGCTTTTTTAAAATTCACTTAATTTTAAAGATAGTTTGTTTATGTCTTTTGTTTGTGTTTTAATATATTTTTGATTGTAATTAAATTTTAAGTTTTTGTTGTTTCGAAAATGTTGTAAAAAAGTCAGATAATAATTTTTTTTAAATATTTAAAAGCTTTGAGTTTTTGTATTTAACACTATTTCTTTATGTTTTTATACCAAACAAAAACATGCTAATTATTTGACTTAATTTTTGAGAGTGTCAAGCAATTTTCAAAATTTAAAATTTTATCATATTATTTTCAAAGGCTTGATATGTGTTAAAATATGTTTTGTAAATTCTGATATTATTTTTTTTTAATATTTGGACGGTTTTCCTGATTCAGATTTAAATAAATAAAAAGTAATTTAAAAAATGTTCTGAATACACAAGATTTTTTATTTTTGTTTTATTATTAATTGCTCTTTTTTTGGTTCAAAATAAAACTTGAATTTCAATATTCTTGAATTTAAAAATCTAACGTCCATACTTAGCTTTATTCTTCAATATGTTTAACTTGTGTCAATTAGAGACTATTTCATTTCGGAATATATGTTTTGCAAAAAGTATAAAATTTAATAAAAACGGTTCTATATTTATCTTGAAGTTATATTGAAAAGTCCTTTGGATCACTTCTGATGTTAAAATCACTAAAAACACTAAAGTTCTTTAAAGTCCAAGTAACAAGTCCATCATAACTGTTTTTTTTGTATATTTTCTTTAATATTTTAACTTCACTTTTCACATCACTTCAACTTTAAATTAATGTTTTTTTAAATGTTATTTATAACCAGAACAGAAAAATTAGATGAAAATTTAACTGATCACCAAGAAATTCGCTACATTATTTCTGCAACACTATTTCAATCGAAATCCTACTTCACAACTGATCTTTAAATTGCGAATATCCTTAACGATAACTTCGTTACCCAAAAATCTTAAATCTTCCAATACTTCTATAGGTATTTCTATTGGAACTGGTTCTATATTCGAAATATACGATTCTATAAGCTAATAACATAACAAAAGGATCTCTTCATATAGGTACTCATACACAAGGAACATAATATAATCACTTGTGTGTAGGTACCAACGGAAATCTCAATTGAATCCTTGAATAAAAATTACCTTTGCATCTAATTAAAATGACAATAAAACTTCTGAATGTGCACAACACAAACATGAACACTTTTATTTATAGACACATAACACACACTCTATGTGCAGCATCACAAGGATATCCCTTTTTCTGAAAATGAAAATGAAACATAAACATGACACATTATAACAAAAGGTGCAAAAATAACATGAACTTGTATGGGGATGTGAAAAATCCTTATCGAAGGACCTACCATAATAAAAAGAACCTATACGAATATCCTTTTTCGCATATAAGGCCATGTATAGGAAGGTACGTTTTAAGCTATCAAAATCCTCAAGAGCAAAAAAGGACGAGTTTTGAAAGAATGGCTCATGTGGCCGGTTTTGGTGGGAACTTAAACTCGAAATTAAATATTTCTTTAATTTTGCATATTTAATAAAGTTAGGGACCTTCCTTCATTTAGAAATTATATATATCATAAGTGATGGTTAGCTGTTGTTTAAAATAATCTAAGTTTTAAATCAACCTTCTTATTATTTAATGTATGAAATTTCAATTTATTTTTATACTAATTTACAAAAAATAATTAAATATTTTAAATGTCCAAAAGCTCTTAAATTGAATGCTTTTTAAAAGCCGATTATGCCACACTTCCTTCATATCTACTAAACATACCCTCTTTTAACAAAACGGTACAGGGTTAGTAAGGAGAAGGACCCACTTCATATATAACCAAGGTTTGTGCGTGTAATTAAATTGTTTAATAAACTGAATCGTAATTGGCAATCATTTAAACATTTTATGGTTATTATGGCAGTATGCATGACCCTTTAAGGTTATTGTGTCCTTTGTCGTCCTTTTGTTTTTTTTTTTGTTGTTTGTTAATGTTGTCGTTGAAATTTGAAGTTCGAGACCCAACACATATTATCAAGTGTATGAAAATAAATTTCCTAAATTAATTGTCCAATATACGAGTATACTAAGGTATACAATAAGTTTTGAAAACATGCACATAACAAACAGAAAACAGGACGCATGTCCTTTATAATGCATTTGGGTGTAATAATCGATAAATAATTGCAAGGAAATAGGACAGAAATGACATAAAATTACAGTTGTTTATTTTTATTTTTGTTTTTGTTTTGGAACCAGGACATATTCATATTTATATTTATACAAAAGAAAAAAAAGGACATCAACTTGATTGTCCTTTCACTTTATACCTAACTATGGATAGATTTATATGACGTGGTTTGTTTCTCTGTTGATGATGATGATGATGGTATATTTCTGAATGGAAATTAAAAACAAATTTAATTTCGTCCTGTCAAAAAGATGAGAAGGACACATGTCGCATATGTTGTTAACTGTCGTCACTTTACTTTCAAGCAACAAGAAAATAAAAACGGATATGTTTGTCAACCCTTTTTCTGGAGTTTCTACACTTGGTGCTGTTGTTGTTTTTGGTATGTTTAAAATGTCAAAATGATGATTTCTAGGAAATCTACGACAAAAAGAAAGGATATTCAATTAATTTGTATAAGGACACCCATCAGTTCAGAATGAGTGGGAACAAAATTTGTGTACAAGTTGACAACAGGATGTTTCATCATATAAAGCCAGATGGTTTCTTATTGTGATGTTATCATCATCATCCCATCATCATTATGGAGTAAAAAGAAGAATCGAGATTTGTAGAAAATAATAAAATACTTGAAGATCCTTCAGAGTATCCTGAGTGTCCTGAATTCACATCAAAATAGTACCCCATATTTAAAATCATTGATTTGCATATAAATTCATTATCAACAAAAAAAAAAACTATAATAAATTAAATAACAAAACATTGCTTAACCAATATATTCACAGGACCTTTTTGTTTGAATAATAAGCAAAAATTCCCACAGTGCCTAAATTATATGTTTACCTCTGTTACCAGGTACTTAACTCCGAATAACTCTAAGTAATTTATACCTATGCACATAAATAAGGATGGATGTTTTTGAAAAAAGGATTTGATTAAATTATGCAAAATATTTTTGCAAAATCAAAAAACATCCCCAAGGATATATACATATGTGTGTTTGTATATGCAAAATGAATGCCTATTTATGTCCTAATCGCATTTGCAACAGTTGACTATATTGTTACTCTGCACCTTACATCACATTATTTTATAAAATAGGCAGCATTATGCACGGAAGTAACTTTCAAATCATTATCATTTACCCATCAGGGGTTATCCTACCTAGAGTTGTGCAAAAATGTGTTACAAAAGGGTGTAATAATGGCACTATTGCTATTCCTATAGGTTTATCCCTAACCTACCTACCAACCTTTATCTCGGAGTTGGATTTGAACTTATTCATATGAGGTGTTAAATTTGCATTGTTATATTGCAGTTTTACATTGTTTGGAATATTATTATTTGTTGTTAATAGTTTAAGGCTTTTGAGTTTTGACCTTTTTTTCTGTTGGTTTTTGTATAATGCGGAATGCGGATGTGGATTTAAGAGATTTTTGTGGTTAAGTTGCACCTATAGATATAATAGCAAACAGTAGTTGAATAGAATACTTTCACTTCTTTCACTTTCAAAAATGCAAATTTTAGGTTCGTCACGTAGAGTAGTTGTCGGGAAAACATGATGGGAGGACTGTTTATGGTTTTTGAATTCAACAATATGAAACATGATTTGATTTTTTTGTGGAACTTTTTGAAATTTCTCGAGTGTTTTGAAATTATAAGAATAATGCAATTTAATAGGATGTAACTTTTGGTTTTCATAAAATAACATGTATCAGAGTTTCTTTTAGTAGGAGTGTTTTAAGAAAATTTAAATTTGGCTCTGGAATTTTAGAATCTTATGCTTTCAATATTCACAGTATTCTGAAGTAAAAACGAAATAACACTTAAAATTATTCCATATGGCATCTGCTGACCTTAACATTGTTACAGACCTGTTTGCCTCATTCTAAAGCCAATCGTTTGGATACAATAATTATCTTCAAGAACTGGACCATAGTTTTTTGAATACTTAAAAGGTTCTTCATGCCCCTTTATCCCTTACCCAAGCCGAGATAACTGATTATATTTGTCGACAAAAAATTAAGCCTACTTTGCCTGTAATATTATTAAAATGTGTGATACCTTTTTAATTAAACGTAAGCCATCTTTCTAAATGTTTCGAAAGATTTCTGTTATTCATTAAAAGGCGCAAAATATTATGTTATGAATTACGGTCCCATTGCCGACTCTCTATTTTCATATAGACCTTTTTGCTTTGCAACATGGCCTCTTAAAAGAATGATCAACTATAACCACTCTTGCTGAGTGTGTGTCTTAAACTCTAAATGAATTAGAAAAAGGAAATGAAGTGGACGGTATTACTACAAACAAATTAGTCAAAAATATTTTTTTTTTTTAATTTAAAGCGCTTGATTGTTCATCCTTTTTTATTTCATGGATCATACCTAGAGAACCGCCAATATAGAGTTGTTTTCAGGTTCCCAATCACCGATCCCATTTAAGCAAATTACGGGGTTCCTCAAGGGAGCCACCTTGGTCCTTGTTATTTTTGTTAACTATCAATGATGTTATCAACTGTCACTGTTAACGCTGATGACATGAAAATAATAAAGGTTGTTTTCTTCTCCACGTGATTCTATCTTACTCAAAGATGATCTTGACTTATTTCAGACTTAGTACTACAAAAACTTCTTAGAACTCAATGTTGGTAAAACGCAAACTTTATTTGTGTAGGCCAACAAAAATTTTCGGAAAAGATTCGAGTTGTTATTGCCAGTTCTAAAATTTAGCTTAAGCATAATTTTTCCAGTTTTAGTATGTATAGTCAAATGTTTTGGATTTAAAGTTTATCTAAACTATAATGCCAGTCCCTGGGCTTTCCCTGTTCTGATAGCTTTTCTAAGACTGTAGCTCAAATACACCGATTTTGATAATTTGAACTGTTCTCCTTTACTATTTCCATTAAACTTTGTATCTGTAGACAATTTTTTTTTTGACAGGAGAAAATCTTCAAAAGACAATTGGCAGTATTCGACACCTCTTCATTAGGACCAATCTTCAAGGTTCGACTTTCGATTTTTCTTTCTTAACTTTGTAAAATCACTTTGGGGAAGTTTAAACTTTTTTAATACTTTCCCATGTTTTTTTAGACCATAAGCTCATGAGGCTTGGTTCTTCTTAATCTCCGAACATAGTTTCTTATATTCAAGACGGACACCATTTCAGAATTAGAATGACTTTGCAGTCTCTAGTTGTGCGATACAGCGTATTTTTTAACAACTTCTGTAACCATTTCTATTTGTAAGTCACGATGTAGATCGGTATTTCTTATGTACCAAGGTGCATTAAATATTCCACGAAGGACTTTGTTTTGGAATTTTTGGATGATTTCGGTATTTGTGTTCATTATACACCCCCCTATTTTAATTCCAAAGGTCCAAACAGGCTTTAGTACTTGTTTATACAGCATTATTTTGTTTTGGATTGATAAATCAGAGTTGTTACCAAGTAACCAGTACATTTTTCTGTATTTCAAGTTCAGTTCTTCTCTTTTCTTTTCGATGTGCTCTTTCCACTTTAGCTTTGCATCCAAAGTCATTAAAAGGTATTTGGCCGTATTGTGGTAGGGTACAGCTTGATTATTAATGAATATTGGAATATTGTTTATCTTTTTATTTGTAAAGTTTAGATATATGTCAAGATTTTGTTTCATTGAGTTTGATACGCCATTTTTCAATCCAAGCTCTCACTGTGTCGACGGCATTTTGTAGTATTACTGCTGCCTTAAAGACACATTTGTCGGGTTCCAAAATTGCGGTATCATCTGCAAAAGACGCCATTATGGTGTGATTACCAACTGGAATATCCCTTGTGTATAGTTAATACAGGGTAGGACCTAGGACACTTCCTTGTGGTACACTGGCTTCCTTTTTCTTCAATTCCGAGTATTTTTGATCGTACCTTGCTCTAAACAATCGGTCTGAGATGTACGATTTTAATATTTCAAAGTACTGCCTGGGAAGATCCCTTTGCAGTTCGTACTCAAGTCCCTCATGCCAAACCTTGTCGAAAGCTTGAGCAACATTAAAGAAAATAGCTGAACATACTTGTTTTTTTCTTCTTATGTTTTTTCTATTACATCCGATATTCTATGAACTTTGTCTATCGTGAAATGTTTATTTCTAAAGCCAAACTGATGGTTTGTGATTAACCTTCGTTCTTCTATGATTTTGCTAAGTCTCTTCAGGAGCGGTTTTTCAAAACCTTTTGCCATAATTGGTATAAGCGATATTGGTCTGTAAGCCGTCACTTCTTTAGGTGGTTTATCTTTCTTTGGAATGACAATTACTTCAGCAATTTTCCAATGGTGCGGGACATAGCGGTGCTTAAGGCATGCATTTATTATATATTGGAGTTTTATGAAGGCTTTCAATGGCATTTCTTTTATAACCTGAGCAGTAATTAGATCGTAACCTGCACATTTTTTATTTGGTAGTTGATGTAAACACAAACTTTTTATTTCTTTAAGTCTTACAATTGGTATTTCACTTTCATCTATCTTATCAACAAACTGTAAGCTATTTTTAGCCGCGTTTGATGAGTAAGGCTTAAAAATATTCGCAAGATGAAGGTTAGCTTTTTCTTTCGGGTTACCGATCCATTTCCCATCTTGAGATTTCAAGGGCGAGTTTTATAACTACGGTCTTTTCAGGCGCTTGGCCGCTTTCCATAGGGAAATATCGGTTTAAGCATCAGTAGTTAAATTCCTTATTAATGTACTGAGTGAATCATTTTTGAATTTGTAAATTTGTTTTTTTTAAGATTGGTGCTATACGGTTAAACGGTGTTTTTCTTCGAGCTCTTCTTTTATCTATTATTAACTCTTTTATCTCTAAAGGATATTTTATTTCATTTTGTCTTCTATTAAAAAATGTTGGAGTACTTTCTTCAGCGGCCTGTTGCACATCAACAATAAATTGTTCCATTTTATGTTCAATTTGCTCGATTGTATTCATGGAAGATCTTAAATTTATAAAACATAAAAGCATTTCTCTAAAATCATTCCAGCTTGTTTTCTTTTTTACAAGCTTTGGATTACTTTTTCCTAGTACTGCCGATTCACTTAGTGATAGAATCACTGGAGTATGATCTGATGACAGATGATAATTACCTTCGACACTAATGTGTTTTCGTTTGATTCCTTTAGCTACGAAAAAGTGAATAAGGTCTGGTATTTTGTTAGTATCGGAAGGCCAGTAAGTTGGCGACCTGGAGGAGTAGAATTCGTAGATTCGTAGTTCACTCAGATATCTGCGTCCTCTTCTCAGAGGTCAATTCACATTTTCTACGCTAAATTAATTTCCCTAGAAAGTAACCTCTTGTAAATCAAAAAGGTCTGTGAAAGCCTTCGTCACTTATTTCTGACCATTTTTTATAAAACTTGGAAAACCTAGATTTGACTTTAAGATTAAGCTTTTTTTATTCTCAGGACCCATTTACTACATTTTATAAGATTTTCCTGGCAGCTATAGTCACTAGAATTTTGTACACCTTTAAAAAAGTTTCCGAGGCCTCTTCAGACTTGTGGTCACTTCGATGAAATGTTGTAGTAAGTGAAAATGCAGTTCTTGAGATGAATACACTTTTGTTATTTTAATTGGTCTATAACTTAGCTTACAAAATAAAATCGTTAAAGTTTCTTGTTTGTTTTTCAAATTAAAAAAAGTCACTGTAAATTTTTTGAAACGCTTATTTTTAAACTTCAAAGGTTTTTTTAAAACAAATTATAAATTACGACAATTTTTTATCTAGGACACCGTTGTGTATTGGGGACTCTCCGTTGGCCAAGTATAAATTTGACGAATTAAAAACAAGCTTGATCCCAGAAAACAAAATATAATATTTTGAAATTTTCATCAAACACAAAAACTTGTTAATAATATTTTTTGAAACATTTAGAAAACCTAATAAAATTTAAAACAAATAACTAAATGTTGAATAAAATATCTAAATGAGACAAAGTTCAAAAAGTATACTGACTTCAAAGTTGAATAAGTCCGTAAAAGTATTTTTGTTAAAAATATATAACATTTTAAGACCGTTTTTCTTATAAAAGTCAAAGCAAAAAAAATAAATTTCATTTTATTTTGTTCTTAACGAATATTTAAAAAATTCAAATATTTTCGGTAGTGCTTCCAAAGTATTTAACAATTAATGAATTAGAACGAATTGATATTTCGTTCAGGCAGAAGTTTTATTGTAAATAGCGATCAAGAAATTTTCATCAAATGTCAAATGTCTTTGAAACCTACATCTGAAAACTTTTAACTTCGTCATCTTAAGGAAACTGTTTTTGACAATATTGTCACACAAAAATTTAAGTGCACTGTAAGCAATTTGGGACAGTTCAATGACAGATTTGCCTTTTTTCAATATCATTGCTAGCTTAACCTTAAAGTCGTTACGTTACGTGGGAAAACATCTTCATTTTTTGTTGATTGTTTTTCCAAATTAAAAAAAAAAAAACAATTTTTGGTCAAATTAATGTATATTTAGAGAATTGCCTACTTAATTAAATCTCTCCCCCAAGAGTCCAACCATATCAAAACAAACAAACAAACAATCTGTCAGAAATGCTAAATTAAACCTACCCCAAGAACAAGATCTTCAAGTATTATCTTTACCAAAGAATCAAATTTATACCTACCTACCTACAGAAAGTCTTCCTTTTAAATCCCCATCATCTTATAACAACATCCTCTAATTATCATCCCTCAATTAAATAACAAATTTACAGTTGTATACAGAGATGATGATGATGGTGATAGGGATAATAATGCTGATGAGCGTTTGTGTGTATACGTGTGATAAAAATTTATAAGAAAAACACTCCAAAAAACACATCCCAGAAGCAACACGACAAGAAATATATAAGTATCTACTCTATAAGTACAAACAAAAGGAAAAGCCACTAAATTAACTTTCTCGCTTTAACACCAATTACAATATCCGTTACATCTAATTATCCCCGACAACGAGCCACGACCACAAGAAAAAACTCAAACACCCAATTTACACCCTTAACTGATGGCTCCCTCATTTAGAAAGGACTATAAGATCCAAGACCCAAACATAACGAAGAACGAAGTAAAAGAACTCTCCAAACAAGCGCTCATCGTCCTTAATAGCCAAGTCGAGTCCTTATACTCGTATAGCCTTACAAGACAACCATTGTTGAGTTCTGTTTTAAAATCTATACTCGTTTGGTAACGGTATTAATTAATTTCCTCTTATTTTGCTGTTGCCTCCGCCGCCGTCGTCGTCGTCGCACCGTGCTTTGCCGACAGCAAAATCTCGTCGTGCGTATTTTCTTTCTAGATGGGTGTGGGTGTGTAGGAGGTTTTTAAATGAATTTGGAGGGTTGGGGGGGGACAATGTTTACCTTGAGGCTATTCAACTTTTTTTCTTCCCGCGCTACTTCGTTCTGTTTTTTTTTGTTTGAGTCCTGGGAAATCCCGTCGCCACACACACCTTCAGTGAAAGAATGAAAATAAAAGTAATTATAAACCGCTTAAGGTGGTTGACGACAAAAAAAAGGACGAAAAAAAACAACCAGGATTTTCCCTAAGATTTTCCTTTAATTTTCTTTTTATAGCATTCCAATTAGACAATCAATGACGTCATCGATTGGAAGTCCTTTTGGAATATTGCAGAAACCGCCTGGTGTCGAGTAGGAGAAGCATTTCCAACAAAATTTCCCCTTCCTATTCAAAGCCAAGCCAGCCATTCATTGGAAAGTAGCTAACAATGGTCCTTAAGGGATTTGGATCGAAGAAAGAAAGAAAATAAAAAAAACAACCCCTGTTGATATGGCTGGCGTCTTAGGGGTGGATTTTTTTTGTTCAATCCCAAGAATAATCCCAGGATTTTTTTTCTTCCTCTGCTGCCTGACTGCCTGCCTGTGTCCTGACAAAGAATATAACGTTGTTGATTTTGTGTACATACATGAATATTATGTGCGTGTTCAGGATATTCGTCCTTTGGCGATGTTTCTGACAGGCGATTTGTGGGGTGAACTTTAGAAAATCGTTCAAATAGATAGGTAGAGAGGGTATATGGTGAGGGTAAGGGCTTGGAGGAATTATATTAGGCCACACCTTTTACGGTTTTTTCCATCATCTATTTTATTTTTAAACAAAAAAAATTGTGTGTGTGTTTTTGCTTCTTTTTTGGAAGTTCACTCTCGAATGCGTACCGACATTTTTTTTCATTTTGGTGGAAATGTGTGTTTTTTGTGTGTTGTTGTTGAATTTTGTGCGTTGGTCGTCCTTTTGGCGTTGTTCTGCTTATTGAAGAAGGTAACGCGGGAATGACTTCAAAGTAAATTTTTTTTATTATTTTTCTGCTCTGTGAGATTCGGTTGAGTGCGTTTTTTAGTGGCATTTAAATTTGTTTGTATAGAAATACAACACACGGATTGATGCCATAGCAACGAGCGCAGAGAACGGTACATTTGCCTACCTACGTATACCAATCTTGTTTTTTTTTCTGTTTGAAAGGAAAAGCCAAGGAAAAGCGTCAGGAATCGTTTGTCCATTATGTGGGTGCGCGGGATTGATAAAAGGTTTGGGGTGAAAAAAGACTAAAAATGAAAAATATTCGTAGGTAGGTAGAAACCTAAGCACAAAAGACGTTTATGCCAAAAGATCGTAAATAAGTATACCTTACCTCAGTATATTTCTTTGGTTATCTTTTAGCTCCCATTTAAGAAGGGGATGATAAGAGAGTGGTTTTGGGGTGAGAGTTCTTGAATATATTTTCATATTTCGTTTTTTTCTGCAGATGAAAATCGGAAAGGAAAAACAATTTTTCATTGTACCAACCAACCAACCTGCCCAACATGCCTCCTACCTTCCTTAGGTATATTGCTTTATGGAAAGCGCATACCTACCTTCTCCGCTGCCAACGCTTCAAGAAACATCAGTGGCACACGTGAAGACAAACAAAAAAAAAAAAGTTCTTCAAACTTTCAAATCAACCCCGGATTTGAGTTTGAAGGAGGGGCGGGGTGTGGGTTGATAATGGGAATGGGGGTAGGGAGGTCACCCTTAGCATTTTTGTGTTCTTTTTTATTTTTTTTCTTACAAATATCAGATGTGAGGAGAGCTTATGGCTTGGCTATAGCTTAGATGTTACTAAGATATACCTAAAGATTCGTCGATTGTTCATGGCATCGTTGCTGTGCTATTGGGAATCCAAGGAATGAGAATATAAAATTAAAGAAATTCGATTAATTTGAATATATCAACTGAAAATCTATACAAAAGGAGGAAAGGTGACGGCGAAAATAAATCGTTTTCACTCCAAAGAACAAAAAAAAAGGAGAACAAAAGTTTATGAAAGCTATACTAAATATCCTACCAACATAAAAATGTATATAAAGATGTATAAGAAGACTTAGTTTTTGAGAAAATAAACCCTAACAACCTACGAGTTGAATAATGAGAGGCTTGTAACAATGAATTTTACACAAAAAAAGGATCGTTTTCAAAAACCTAGAAGTCTTGAATACTCGAAATTTTTGAATGTAATTTTTTGGTTGCATCACACAAATCTTCAATTCTTATGTGAATCCTAGAAAAATGTGTTGTTTCTTGGGACAATCTGGAAATATGAAGGTGAAGGTGTATATACTACGATACTACGAAGACTTAGGATGCTTAAAATGTTTTAATAAGATGCATAAAGGTATCAAGCGTCATCAATGGTCAGAACGGTGATAGCAAAAAATGGCAACAGTGGATGATCAATTTTCGAAGAAAATTGTGTTTAGTGACGAAGTACATTTTCAACTCAATGGATTCGTCAATAAGAAGAATTGATACATTTGGGCGAATGATAGTGCAAGAGCGAATGTCGAAAGCTGCAAAGGTCATGACCGTTAGACTTCTTTCTTTGGGGTTATTTAAATAGAGAAGATAACATCAATAATTATTATTTGATGAGGATGCAAAAAGTTGCGTAAGGATATATGAAGATGCCTAGTTACGTATGAGGATGTAAGGGGTGGCTAAATTTTAAAGGCCGATGTTGATTTCAAATAAAACACAAATTATCGAATGCAGTGAAGTTAAGTGAAGACAAAAATAGCATAAAATTTAAAATCGACGCTGGTTCTAATGAAATTAAAATTGAAATTGTGACTCGGTAGGCTTAGTTACAACTTTTGAAGTACAGTGCAAAACATACTCCGACCATATGCCCATAGTTTTGAAGTGGACTAATAAAATTGTAACTCGACAAAAAGAACTTAAACTCCTACCGAAACTTAAATGGAAATGTAATAAATTTTTTTCTTATCAAACCATATTAAATAAACATCTATCCGAAATTCCTCCAAACCTTAATTCTACGCAAAAATTCTCAAATGCAGTAACATCAAGCTTACGAAGCTCCTCACAAACCGAAAACCATACTCCCTCAGTTAAATTTAAACAGAAATGGTTTGATTATGAATGTGTTAAAGCAAGGCAAAAATCATTCGCTTATTAACATTCTCTACGCAAATGCTACACAGAAGAACTAAAGAGATTGTACTTAGAATCAAATGCTGTGTATAAAAGACTATACTTCCTCAAAAAATTTGATTTCAAAACAACCAATTACGATCGCTAGGCCTTATTAAAACCTAAAAGAGTTTTGGAAAACACCCAAAGAAATAAACGGGTCTAACTACGTGATAAGCGCAACTTTATCCGCAGATGATGAGATTAACAAATCAAGTTTATCATTCGCATATGCAGAACCTTTAGTCTTGGAAGAAATTCTAGATTCGGAAATAACAATTAATGAAATCCAAAATGTTATTATTAAAGCAAACATTGGAAAAGCACCCGGTGAAGAAGGTATACCGCATGAATTTTTCAAAAACGCCTGCCGAACCTTTAACAACAATTTAAAGCACCTTTTTAATATGATATTAATAACAGCTACAATACCAAACTCATTCAAAAAGTCTGTGATATTTTCAATACATAAAAAGGGGAATTCTAATAACCCTGAAAACTACCGTGGAATCTCATTCATAAACACAATGGCTAAAATTTGTTGTGGAATATTTGTGAGCAGGCTTGAAAATTAGGTTGACAATCATGAAATTGTTTCGGGGCTTCAAGCCGGTTTCAGGAAAAATTACTCAACTGTTGAACAAATATTTTGTCTCACTTCAATTATAATTTTCCTTCGATTTAAAAGCAGCGTTTGACCTTGTTAACAGTATCACAAGTAGGTCTTTCGACAAAATTTATCAAATTCATGAAAGAAATGTATACGGGAACGCAAGCAGCAGTATGGTATGGTTCAGCTTACTCTCAGTGGTTTGATACAGACTCAGCATTTAAACTAGGATGCCTGTTAAGTGCTTTATTATTTTCGCTTTGAATAAATGACATAGTCTCATGTATACCTGGCAGAATTCTTATTGCTGACACTAATGTTAATGTGCTTTTGAATGCGGATGACCTAGTTTTACTATCGGAATCACATGAAAACCTGCAATTGATGATTAACCGTCTTTCAAATTATTGTGAAACCTGGGTCTCTCTATGAACACTGAAAAATCGAGAATTATGGTCTTCACACATAGCTCCTGAAGTTTAAATAGAAATAAATGGTACTACAAAGGCAACGAGATTGATGTTACTAAAGAATATAAATACCTGAAGAGTAAAGATGAGTACGGTTCTCGACTTCAAAAACCAACTTCAAGGAACCAAAACCAAAACATCACTCTTTCATCTAAATTTAAAGTGTTCGAAACCGTAGTAAAATCAACCGGCTCAAATTTGGAGAATAGATGAATTTGAAGTGGTTGAAAAATTTCATCGAAATTTTCTGAAAAAAAGTTTCATCTACCAAGAAACACCCCAAATTATGCATTATGTCTTTAAACAGGGTTGCCTAAGATTTTTACCTACACCCTTATGTTTCAAGCAGACTACATTTTAAAAATTGCTTCACATTTCGATACTCGTCTAACGAAAAAATTGCTGCACTACGAACAAAGAAACATCGTCTGGTGGATGATGAAATGTCAAAATATTGCCTCTTATTCTTATTACAACACTAATTTAGACTGGAACTTCAGTAGCCTAGACTCCTTAAAAGAAAAACTTATCTCCTTAATGCAAATAAATGAAGAATACACTCGTAACGCATTGATTAAAGAAGCACGACTTATATATTCACAATTAAATTATCACCTCTGCAGTAAAAACTATTTTAAGGACAAAGATAGCTACGAAGAAAATGGCTGCTGTTTAAATCGAGATGTGAGCTTATCTACCAATTTTGCACGATGTGCAACATGAAGGCTAAAGAAGAAAACTTTCATTTTATAAGCATTTGTCCAATCTTCAAACATATAAGACTTGCATATTAAGGAAAGGAACGTTTTACAATGATGGAAACATTAGAAATTTTAAACGGAAAAAACTGGAAAGAATTGTGTAATTTTCTTAAATCTATTATTAAATCCAGAAATTTGTTGATGACTGAGTATATTTGAAGTTACATATTCCTTTTTATTATGTTTATATAACTTTTCATTACCATTATAATATATTGCCATTCAAGCTGACGGCTATGCCAAAGCTATATAAAATTCATAACCATAATACTTAAACTTTGTAACCAAATAATGGTTCTAATAAAATGAATTACTTACTTTACTAAAACACAAATTATTTTCATTTCTTTTTTTGTATGATAATATTGGTATGGTTTTATTATATATAAATTAAAATATCGGTCATTTCGGTGACACTGAGGCATAATTGAGATTCTGTGTCATTAATGTGCCAGATTATCAAAGTCTTTAGTTCTTGAATTGTTGCTGACTTATTGACGTACTCTTTTTTATTTAAATAACTCAAAAGAAAGAATTCCAACGGTGTCAAATCACATGATCTCTGCGGCTTTCGAAATTCAGTCTTGGATTATCATTCGCCCGAACTTGTCAATTCTTCTTATTGAGGAGTCCATTGAGTTGAAAATATGCTTCGTCACTAAAAACGATTTTCTTTGAAAATTGATCATCCAATGTTGGCATTGTTTCCCATCACCGTTCTGACCATATTGACGACGCTTGATATGATCTAGAGAATTTAGTTCTTGAGTCATTTGCAAATGTAAATCTTTACCGCATAATTTTTATCAACGACGAGCTTGAAAGGATAAATTGTTAGGCACGATGACGAGTTGAGGTGGACAGCTCTGCAGCCACACGATCATAAATAGCGCCAATATTTTCTGCGATACGAGGTATACAACCTCGTGGTGTTATCACATCTTCTACAGACATTTTTGCAAGATTTCTACGATTTTTCGCACATTTTTACGATTAAATTGACCGACAAAAATCAGGAAAACGCCAATTTTTATAATAAGTTTGAATAACTATAACGTTTTGTTGGACTAAGTATCTTCCAATAATTCAAATTGAAAAAGTCTGAAATAAAGAAATAGCAAATGACACGCAGAAAAAAACTTGGCGTTTTAGATGTGGTTAACATTCAACACCGGTCCCTAAAATTTAACCACATTCAATAACGATGATTGAGAATGCCTTCGGCAATAAGTGAAAATGTTTAAAAATATTTTAGGATCTTACATACAATCGTAATTCCTTAATAGGATTTTGCAATAATGTCTTGGCAGCTGGCGCTTTCTGAGAACAGACATTCGTCGTCTTTTTAAATGGTCCATCGGAATCAATTCTTCAATATGGGTTTAAATCAAGATGCTTCTGCAAAAGGCCGAGAGCTTTCAAAAATTTACAGAGTGTGTCAATCCCAAAACCCCAAGCAAAAAGATGTGGTCCGACATAAAGATCCTCATTGGAAACTATTAGCCTTGCACCATCAAGGTTATAAAGTCTCCACCCGTTACTCTCGTTACAGACTTGTTCGAAATCTCAGATCATTTTTCCAAATGTTTGTCCTCATATTCATGCAACTCCAATTTTTCTCCTTCATTCCGTGAATCTAAACTCCAAGCTATGAACAACACCTACTCTCCATCATACCTTAGTCCATCTGCCAAGTCCATTGATGCCGCTATAAATACCACTCAGTTTGAAAGCAGCATCACCGCGTGCCCTCAAAGGTCGGACTCCAGGGTTTGACAGAATCTCTTACCCAATGATTCGTATTCCCCCACCTGCTGTAAGAAAACACGTAATTCAACTGTATAATAGTATACTAAACTCTGGTGTTATTCCACAATCATGGAAAACTGCAACCCTAATTCCCATCCCCAAACAAAAACAAAACCATATTGATACTAATAGTTACAGACCAATATCCCTTCTATCGTGCATGAGTAAATTGTTAGAAATAAATGGTTTCAAAGAGACTACTTTGGTTTATTGAAAATAATTATATTGCCCTCAATCAAGTCTCTTTCAAACTACATATTGACGAATTTGTCTCTACAGCAATTTCGTCTACAAATCACACCTCAATATTATCCATTGATTTTTTAAAAGCATTTGAACGCGGCATCCATGTTGTGTTGAACAAACTAACAAAATGGAAAATTGGTTCAAAGATATTCAATTTTAAAAAATTCTTTTTAACGAACCGTAAGTTTAGAGTTAAAAAAAATAACACCTTTTCAGACATCAACAACCTGAATAAACGTTTACCTCAGAGATAGCCTCTATCTGTTGTTATCTTTATCATAGCCTACAATGATATAAGTGAAATAATTTTGCAATTCAAGAACATTGATCACAACCGTGAACCTCTACGAAAATCCTAAAACGCTTGAAGACACCTAAAAAACCATCAGCCCTCTACTTAACTTTAATGTATAAGAGAGAAATCGGCATTGAACCGAAAATTAAAAAAAATATGTCGATTGTAGTCCTCCTTGTCTCTGCCCGAAGGAATCCATCAACACTACACTCGCTGAATTAAAAAAAGATTCAACTCCAAAAGAGGTTTTTCAGGAATTGATAAATCCTTTCATCAGAAATAATTGAAATATTATCTTTACCGATGGTTCAAAATATGAGCAAGGTACCTCTTTCGCAATTGTTGATTCAAACAATAATCTAATTTCTACAGAACAGCTACCATGATTCTTCTCTGTTTTCTTAGCCAAAGCCTTAGCGGTCCTAAAAGCCATGCAATTCACCTACAAATCCAAAAAAATAGTAATATGCACGGACAGTCTTTCAACTTTAGCCGCCATCGAAAACGTCAACAAACGATCATCCTACATCGGCAAAATCAGAGACAACGTCATTAAACTTGGAAAAGCGTTAAAGGACTTTTGGGTGATAGGTCACATCAATATCGTGTCATGATGGTTAGTGCGTTGTACCATTTTAATTAAATCAAAAAATAATATATTGGTCTCGTTATCATCACCACTATTCTTCCATGAACGAAAATTGCAGACCAGTTATCTACCCTACCTCTACGCCTGCAATATTGAACAAATGCTTCACCAGGTTGATGATTGGACACACCCAGCTCACCCACAGTAATCTACTCAACAAAGATCCCCCACCCATTTGCTATCTCAGCTAACTCAATACCTACCTGACCATCAATCATTTAACTACGGACTGCTCGAAAATCAATAATCTTTCACACATTCAAAAATCATAACACCAAAAATTCTGCTTTAATCATTTCAGCTAGAAGCCCTGGTAGCTATTAGTTTTTAAGTATTGTTTTTTACATTTATGTATAGTTCAATAAATAATAATACTCAAGAACGTTCGAGGAATTGACTCATTTGGATCATTTACTACGATTCCCTGAACGGCAGCGATATTCAATACAATACTTCGACAAACCCGTTTTCTCAATGAATACCCATGAAGACTCATATTTTTGCCATTAACTTATAATTTCCCGTCTACAAGGGCGAGTATTACGACATAAAAATGAAGTTAACGCTCGAATTTCGGTAAAAAGTTTCATAATTTTCAGTCGGTGCCAAAATTTTATCTTACAGAATAAATTGACAACGATAGTTTGATGACTAGCAAAAGGATGCGTTCACAAATCAAATTCAAAGTTTTCAAGTCCACAATGGGAAAGCCGATATTTTAGTGTAATTTTCATAAGATTTAAAGTAAGTTCAAACTATCTACTGAACATATTATTTAATCTCAAAACTCCTTTATGAATCCAAACACAAAAAATTATGTGGCGCAAAAATCCGTTGAAAACGAGGCCCTAGCGACTTACAACTCTTATCCATTCCTGTGTGGGAGTATTGTTGTCAGAAATGAATGGGACCAACAGTTTTAAGCTGAATCCAAACGAATTTTTTGAGAAAGCACTTTGCATGACAAAATATACTCTTGGAGAATTTGTCAATTCCTCGCAATAACCGTGAAAACACAGGCAGAGATCGAACCCTAGACCTCTGGCATGACAGTCCAACGCACTAACCTTCGCGGCACGGTGCATCTACAAAGCATAATTTCAAGTTCTCTAATTTTTAACTGAATATTTTTTTGACCATGAAACCAAAGTTTTGTTCGAACTTTTCTGAAGATAAACGTGAACAAATCTAACCTAAGAGACTTGTCAATTTAGTTTATCAACAATTTTAATCTTGTAAATGACTTTGCACAGTTGCAAATGTTCGTCAAAAAATAAACAAAATTAAATTTTTAAAATTCAACATAGAAAAAGTCGCCATATTGGAAAATAGATAAAAATGAAAAACAACAAAATCACCCTTGTCATCGCCAGGATACCGTCGTAATATGCTTACTCCCGCATTTCCAACGAAAAAACATTAACCAAACCATCATCAAAAAAAAAAATAAACCAAAAAAAATGGCAACCCTCTTATTTTCTAACACAAAGTGACAAGACTCTAAATCAAATATCCATTAGGGAGTGTCCTTAAGCTTGTGCTCTGTTATATATATGCTCGTATTACTATTCTTTTACGATGATAAGGGAATAATTCCCAAAAGGGATGCTATGTTTATGTATTATACGACTTTATGCGAATGACATAGCTAAAACTATTTTTCGTAGCACATTTATAGAAAGGACTAAACACATCATCCCAACCCATAATAAACAGAATAACCAATTTTATTTCATCAACTTATATAAACGACAGACAATTTATAAGGATCCCAATTTTTAATATAGAAAACATAAGAAACAACTGTCATCTAGCGTCACTGATGAATTATAATATAATCCAGAAAATAAAGTCCTAAATTCTGATGATGTCAAAAATCCTTCCTATTAAACAAAAAAAAATAAAAAAAAAAATGTAAATAAATATAAAAACATTTTCACTAAAAAAGGGATTTACAGGGACATTTATATCCTGAAGCAGATTTTAGCACGGTTTTTTTTTTTTTTTTTTGTATCTTCATTAAAAAATGTTCGAATTAATGACAACAAAAATGGAGACAATTCAGTAAATGAAATAAAAAAGGACATTGGCGTGGCTTTTGATTAATGATGTGGATTTCATGTGCTTAAGCATTTTTCGTTTGTCATTTTTAACCGTCGCCCGCCTTAATTCACTGGACCACAAAATCCTGCGGCTTTGTGATTAAATTTTACCGCCTTCCGTCGCCGTTGAGTATTATCCTCCCATTCGCCTAATGAACTCACAGTAATGAAAATGAAAAACAGGCGTTAAAATTTTTAATTTTATTACTGCCAAGTCAGATCACAGCCATCGCCATCGCAAGTACAAGGCAAATAATAATAATAATATAAAAAGGACATCACAAACATAAAAATAAACTTTGTTAAAAATGTCAGAAGGAGCATAAGGACGACACATAAACTTGACGTCAAAGGAATGTTAAACATGGAATTTGGTATTCCGGTCGCCTTGTATTCGATTGTAAAATTTTTAACTCTCCTCTCAGGCGAAGGGACGGGATATGCGTCTCGGGGCAAGATGAGGTGAGGCGACATGACTATATACGATTGTAATTGAATGGCATGTAATTACAGTTGAAGACTCACCGTCGTCGTTGTACGTAAAAATCGTTCGACGTCGTCGTCGTCGTAGTCGTCTGCAAGAAAATTCCATCATCCTCATCTACATCAACCATCAAAATATATACATCAAGTCGGTGCTAATTCTTCTGACTATGGCCCTGGCACCGGTACAGGCACTGGCATTGGCACTGGTACTGGACCCAACCCTTTTTGTCGTCGATTTTCTTCTTTTGAGTTCGCAATCGATTGATATGCAAATTTTATCGAGCGAATGTAATTCCCCTTTGCTTCCAATTTTGGGCTGATGAGGAATTAACACATCGCTATGCGAGCCCAAAGATAGTGATTTCCATCCAAGGACCATCCAACCATCAACATAAGAATTCTTGGAACGGTAAACAGAGAATAAGAATGGTGGGTAATTTGTGCACGATTACGACGTGACGCTGTTAAAGAAATGGGCCTTTTGCATATATACCCTACCTTACCTACCTACCTACCTTCTCGTATACTGCGGTGCTGCGTGAAAAAGTAGCCAAAGTCGACGAAGTCGAAGCTAAAGCCGCAGCTAAGTAAAGAAAGACCATAAGTTGAAGCCGAAGCTAAAGTTGGAAATCATCGAGAAAATTACCCAACAAAGGATCTGCGTTGTCCTTTATTATGCGCAATAAAATAAACGGATACATTGTCATTACGCTAATTTGTGTGATGACTGTTATGTTATGTGTGCGTATGGCTGTGCTGGCTCATTTAAATTTTATCCCTTTTATTATTCTGCCAGATTAAATAAACGAACTAATTGCAGGGCTCTCTCGCATCGTGAACTCTGCAGCGCGATGATGGCCCCGCTGAGACAGAAGTGTATAAATCTTATACCCGTTAAGGTCTTTTAAGATATACAAGGCAAGACTCAAGACCAAGACCAGGCTAGGGCATTGAGAAGGGCACTCTTTGGGCAGGTGATGTACGATATGTAGGTATATTTACCGAAAAACAACTTGTTGGGGCAATTGTAAAACATGACATATAGCAATGGATTGGAGCAACAAATGTTGTAATTGGTGCTGCTGTTGGTAATGTGGTAAAGGTTGGTAGGATGGTTGGTAATGTGGAGTGCAGAATGTAACTTTAATTTGTTGGTAAATATTTTTGAGATGGTTGGCATTTTATGTACATATATGGAAGAGGCAGGTGGAAGGCGTCAGAATCGATTAGAAAGGGTAGCTCTTATCTGGATGGTTCCTGTCTTGTAATACTTCGAATAATTTGTATAATTTGAGTTGTACGAAAGTACTGTTTGCTTGACTGTAATGTCTTCTGGGAAGCATCAAATTTTATTGAGGAAACTTAAATTTTTTTGATATTGTAAAGAAACTTGCAGACAATTACCTTCAAAGGTGCATAGTTGTGAACTTTTATGGCTGAATCTATGTTTAAACATTAAATGACTTTTTCAATGAGTTTTTAAAGCTGATTTTGAAGTCTTTATACAATTTTCGTTAAATGTTTTGTACATATATTTTTTGTATCTGCTTTTTTAGCTTAATTTCAATTAAGTGTAAGACCTGTAAGAAAATGGCTAAGAAGTTACTTTTTCTTTTAATGATTATAAGTTAATTTTCGAGGACTCTTAAGCTATAGCCGTGTGATGTTTCCTATAATAATATTGTTGTGCCTTGTAACCTTGATATTCTACTTAAAAAAAAAAATTTTATAGAAAATAGTTGAAAATGTGTGTTTTCAATTGCTTCTCACTTTAAACTTTGGCGTCAATTTATTTGTGAATCATAAAGATAGTTTGAATTTTTCCGTGGAATATTTTCTATGTTGTTCAATTAATTTTCTTGTTGGTATGAAGTGATCTATGCCTTTTTAAAGTTGTTGGTTAAGACCTTTTCCATATTAAGCTAATTTTGACTCCACCTTTTTCACGACTAGTAAATCATTCATTTTAAAAAACGTTAAGCGAGAAGCCCGCTTGCAACTTCAATGTTTTTATAAACAAAGGAGAGAGGCACGTTTCCAGCATTATTACGTAGTTTGGCGTATTTTTCGGCAAATGAAATATTCTTTTTATAAAGTGCGTCAGGAGTTTTCTAACGGAATTGTACTTTTTACACCCAGATACCTGCGATCCTACTGCTTCAATTACTTTAAACTTGCTACTATGTGCTATACACTTATTTATGAAGCATTGTTTCCAAGGCATATTAAATGCACAGTCCAGAGAGCCGATTACAAATCCAGGTGATGCGAGCTGCCACTTTGTCGGCGTTATTTCAGGATTTTAAAGATCCTTAAAATGGGAAAGCAATACATTTGGCTCTCTAGCCAGTTTCCGAAAATCAACGGAGTTTAACTTTATTTTAGTCTTACAAAGCTTTTTAAATTTCTTATTTGCCTCTTAATAAAAACCCTTAAACAATCCTTGGGTAGAGTTTCGGAAAATCTTCAATCGCGCAAATGATGTTTACGAGGTCTTAGACATTCTTTGTCAAACCAGGGTTCTTTTCTTCCTTTTTTTTTTTGCTGATCTGGTGGGTATGATGATACTCCTGAGCCTTATCCTCTTTCCATTTGAATTTGGGGAGGAGTCGCATAAAGGTTAATCTTCACCTCTGATAGCATAATCCACAGCAGATATCCCTTTGCCGCCAACAAACTTTAAATGTCCTGACGAGTCGACGGCACTGGCATGCGCAGACCAAAGGTATTAAAAACTCTAATAGTTTCTTTCCTTTTGCATTACAACAAGGATCTTTTAAATGTCTGCCTCTTAAATCATTCATCACACCTGCATGCGTTCCAACTCTCGCATTCATATCTCCAATTAACATCACGTTTAAGGCATATTGAATGTATATGATAATTTTTCGAAGTCGTTTTCCCAGTTATTACAATTCAAATTAATCGGTAGTATCGTAAGACGGATGTTGTAAGTTTTGAATTCAAGACTTTTCAATATTGGTGAATGTCATTACGTTGAATTAATGATAGAAAAGAAGCTCAAAAGATTTTTTTTTAATTTTTTTTTTAAAGATATTTGTTGGAAGAAGTATTTTTTGAAGGACTTTGATCTATGAAAGAAAATCTGGAGAAATAGTCTTCTATGTACATTCATAAAATTATTAAGTCTCTCAAAACGTCTAATTCATTGTCTGGTAAATTGATATCGACTAAGATCTTGACAACTATTTTTGTCTATATTGTTTTCAGTTGTATATTTAACCAAATTGTTGTATAGGTTATTTTTCCTTATTCATTAAAGTTGGCCATTGTGATTCCATTACATAAAATAGGCATTTTAATAACAATTATATTATTATTATTTTGACCATGAAATTCTGCTAAATAAATTGTTTTAGATTGATTTTAATGGGTTTGTCTTTTTAACTGGTTTAGTTTTTATCTTAACAACCGCAAACAAAAAGCAAATATCCAAAATATGTTGAGTGATGAAAAAAGTTTAAAATTACGTGTCCTACAGGTTTCTCCTCAAAACTTTATAGGTAAAACATTTTTGTCAATAGTGATTTGGAAATTCTCCGCCATTGGTTTTTCATCATAAGCTTTGCATAAGTGACTCAACTAAATTCATGTTTTAGAGCCTTTCCGGAGCCGCATTTAACGATATGGGTTCACAATTTATTCTCCAAGTTATAATGCTGTGTTGGATGCTTTAATGTTGAACACGTTGAAGGTTTTAAATATTAAGGTATTATTTTAGACTGAATAGGTTGAGTTGAAAAAAACACACTTCATGTCCTTCTTAATAATTTAACACGCTTTTTTAGACATATGTATCATCTTAGTCAGTATTTTTTTTTGTTCTCAAAAGTTAAGTCAAAAATTAATTTTTAGTACTTTTTAAAAATGTTTGTATAAGTATTTTTTTTTTCTTTAAAAAAAACTGTCAATTGGACTTAAGATAAATTTTTTCTATGAGATGCAGTTTGAAGTTAATAAATTTTTTTTTTAAATATAATTTAGTCAAAATTCAATTTTTGTCTAAGTTTTGGTTGTTTTTGCTTGGTTTTATTGTAAAAATGGTCAATTTGATTTCAATAAAAAATTAAAAACTAATTGCTTAGAACAATAATTTGCTTAAGAAAAATTAGTCTATTGCAGTTCCTTTTTTTTCCAAATTATTTCACTTAAAAACCAACTTTTATAATTTTAAGAAGTATTTTTTGTAGGATTTATTTTAATAACAAAAAAGATACTGCGATGCGACCCACACTGATAACTTCCCATCCCGTCTGTCGATTTGTCTTGCTGAAAAGGTTTGTAGGCTTTCGTGTTTTGTTAAAGAAATAAATGAATAATTCTCAACTATTTTAAAATTAACAACAATATTTTGCACATGTTGAAATAGTTTGATTTCGAAATCTATTTTTGCCAAAGAGACTTTAAGTCGTTGACCAATTTTTACTAATTTTAGTGCCATTTCTTAAAAGTGTTTGTTTCTTATAAATACAAATACTAATTGGATGAATGAAATTAATTTAAAGTCAATGTCTTCTATTATTCACGAGATATCGAGGACCGAACAACAATTTTTAAAAATTTTGAGTACTACTTTTTGTAGGTTTTAATTTTTTATGAAACACTGACTGTTAGATTTTTATTAAAAAAATACGGAATGTTGAAAACACTATTTTTAATAAAATAAAATTAATTTGAAGCCTATATCTTAAATTTTTGAAAAGCTATTTGAGTCGAAAGCCCATTTTTACCGACTTTTATTAGTTTTTTTTAGGTATTCATTATTCATTGTTAAAAAACTCTATTCAATTGTTATCCAAATTGTATTGAATGTTCAAAATAATATTAATTATAAGACAAAATTATTTTGAAGCAAATATTTTTAATTTTTAAAAAGATAATTCAGTCCAAATTTTTTTTACCATTTTTTATTAATTTTTTTAGGTTTTAATTTTCTGTAAAAAAACTGTTAAATCGATTTTTCTCAAAATTTCACTGAATGTCGAAAACAATATTTTTCATAAGATAAAATTAGTGTAAAGCAAAAATCAATTTTTAACAACTTTTGTTAATTTGTTTAGGTTTTTAAAATTTTGTAAGAAAATTGTCAATTCGATTTTTCTCGAATGTAACTGAATGTTGACAGCAATATTTTTTAAACAATAAAATTAGTTTAAAGCCAATGGCTTAATTTTTTGAAAAGTTTTTGACATTTTTTTATTAATTTTTCTTTTAGATTTTTTTTTATAAGAAACTGTCAATTTGATTTTTCTCAAAATTTAACCGAATGTTGAGTTTTTTGATTTATAAAAACAACCGTGAATTTGATTTTCGTCCAAAAATATATTTGTTTGTTATCACGGTAAGATATATAATATAAAATTCTCTAGTGTTATTTATTCGTGAGATGTTTAGGGTTAACCAAAATGTTCACCTTTTTTTTTTAAACTGCTATGGTAAAAAAAAACATCTACACAATTTTCTTGAGAGCCCTTTCTGCATATTTCTGTATTATTATCTGTATAACAAAATTTATTTTAAGTCCATAACTCTTCTGGTTCTTGAGCTATGGACAACTAAAAAACGACGCGAACGTATGGACGTACGACCGCACATACACACGCACGAAAAGGTTAGGTAAGGCTAGGTTAAAGTGTGAATTCATAATCCACACACTTACGATGGACAATCGAGGGCCGTAAGAGATTTGGTTGAGACACCGTCAAGGGATTTGATACCAGCCTGACTCTCAGAGAAGATGCGAATATCAGAAGTTGATATCACGTTTTCTCTTAGTCAGGAGAAAACCTCTTTGATAGCTAAAATTCCCGCTTGGAAGACGCTAAAATGATAAGGGAGGCGGAATGAGATGCTTAGATTAAGCTTTTCTGAGTACACACCACTACCAACTCCCTCATTTGTCTTGTATCCATCTGTATAAAAATGAATACTTTTGTTATCCATTAGTTATTTGTCTTCCAATTCATCTCTGGATGGAATGGATACCTGGAAGTTTTTTTTCCAAAAAGGGGTTTAGGCATAGTGTATTGGTCGGATGACCGATGTATATAGCCAATAGGTAATGCGTAAAACCATTTCCTACCTATGGTTTTCTTGCAAAGGAAAAGAGCAACTGTAGCTTTTTTACCCTTTTTTGAATATTGGGTTTCCAACTTAATTTTTTGTCCAATATCAGGCCAAGATATTTGGCTTCATTGGTAAAAATTAGTGGTAAACTTTTTATTGAAGGATGTATAATTACTGGGGTCTTGTATTTCCGTGTAAAAAGAACGAGGTCTGTTTTTTGAGGATTAATACTAAGTCCGCAGTGATCAGCCCATCTAGTGGTCTAGAGGTCTCTCAGTGTATTAGGACGTTCAACTGTGACGTTGATAGCAATATCATCGGCATACTCAATCACTCTGTAGCCTTCCCTCTCAGGCGATACTAGTAGTTCCTTAACTACTATGTTCCACAGGAGAGGGAACACCTTGGCGGTAGAGGCGGAGTGCCTCTACCGACAAACCTTAGAGTTGATGATCCTGCTTTTTAGCATTGGATTATTCAACTCACATAGTGAGTATTCAAAGTTTAGGGTCGTCATAGCAGAAGTGATAGCGGATGTGTCAACGTTTTTGAAAGCGCTCTCAATATCCAGGAAGGCCACCATAGTATATTCCTTTTGCCCTAAGGAGTATTCAATAGTTCTTACCAGAGTGTGCAAGGATGTTTCTACCTATTTCCCTTTGCAGTAAACATGCTGAGATAGTCTCTTATCAATGCTATTACGTACATGATATCAATCAATCGTTCCAGAGTTTTGAGAATGAATGATGATAGGCGAATAGGTCTTAGATCTTTAGGGTTGGCATGCGAACATTTGCACGCAAGCACAGACATCTCTCTAAAAATCTTTTATTTCGACTCTATTGATCTTGAAACGTCGAGATATATCAAAATTTTTAAAATGTCAATAGTATTTTTTCTAAAAAAATAATATTTGTTAGTTGATACCTTATTTCTTTTGTATATATATTCGAGTTTAAAATAATAGTTTAGGTACCATTTTTGATTAGTAATTTTCGTTTCTATTTTTCTTCGAAAGGTTAACCAAATTTCAATTTTTTTTTATTTTTGTTGCGTACATTTTTTGTAGACATAAACACATTTCTTGGTCGTCAAATATTTGAGGTGGTTTTCTGATTTATAAAAAAAATTTATTATTTCTCAATCTTATAGTAATTTATAAAAACCATCTAAATTTGTCATTTTTTTCTAAGCGTAAACAAATAGCCATTGGATTTTTTTGAAAGTCTTTTTTGGATATGAAAAAAATTATCTGAAGTCGATGTCACTGCGGGTTCTTGAATTGTGGCCGATTAAAAAAGTGACTTAGAACGTATAAAAATAGGTATATACTTACGGGCATCTTTAAAATCATCTCTTAAAACAATGGATTTAGGTTCTAGGGCCCTTGAAATGTCGAGAAATGTTAACATTTTCAATTTTACAAACTGGCTCCATAACTTCGTATTTTGAAATTAAATTTTATAGAATGTTCGCAACTTACCCGTAATATAATAAATACTCGTAGATGTTCATTGCTGGAAGGCATCATAAAATGTACAGAGTATCCAATGCTTCGCAAATGACCAATACAAAATTATTATTTCTATCTCTTCAAAGACAAAAAACACAGGTTGGCCCAAATAACTCTTATATTAATTTTTTTTTAAAGCAGGTCGATAAAATTTATTGCTCCATATTCTTTGAAATACAAATTTGTATGCAGTTTCCATACCACTGGACAATCATTGTTCTGTAATAAGTCCCGGATTGGCACTTTATTTTTACTCTCGAAGACCTATGGGTTAATAAAATAGTACATCTGAATTGGGTATAAAAGCTGCTATATGGTGTGTTACTCTAGAATTTTGACAGCTAGACAATCTAGAGTGTTGCTTAAAAACATTTTTTTGTTCTAAATAAAACAAAGCTTTTCTATAGTTAAAGTAAATTCTTTCATCATACAGGATGAGAGAATTTACTGTAAGGATATTTTTTTGGAAATTCTAAAGGTTTTTTTCAATTGTTAAATTTTTTAAACTTAATCAAATTATTAAAAAAAAATAAAATTGTGTAAATATATTTTTCTTACCATGCTAAATTAAATTGAATACAAAAATAAATGAACGATTATCAAGATGAATTTAGCATTTATTTCACGTATATATCAAAACAATTACACACCCCTTTCAATTTTACTTAGTAACACCATCGGTCAATTAATGTATAAATAATCCTTTTATGGCGTCCAACCTCAATTTTTACATGTGAATATTTTACTCCATCAATCATTTTGCTAAACAAATATGTCTTTAACTCACACTGCACACACTTTAACCATCGTCATCATCATCATCATCAGACACATCAAACCATCCATTAAAATCCTGCAGCCTGGATTATTATTATGTTCTGGATGATATCCTGATGGATATAAAATCAACAAAGACTAAATGTCTGGGGATTGTGAAATAATTGTGAGTATATTCATATCATATCCTTATCCATTTACTCCTCAATCCTAGAGTTAAATATTCTTCCTTCTTATACACCTACTGCTATACTAGGATATTCATTATGAAAGGATCAATTTGCCAGATGACCAATGTAAATTAATATCAACGAATCCATTCTTATTGAAATTAACAATCTGACAATCGTTTCTTCTTAATTTTTTTTATCACACAAATGTATAAAATATTTTTCAATTGAATGCCAGGACATGCAATCACAAAGTTCTCTTTTAATGGACCCCAACATATGTTTAAACAAAGATTTTTTTGTCTGTCTTACAAACGAAAAAAAGGACGAAAAAAAAATAAATAAAAGTGAATGAAGTAAGAAATCCATTCAAGCTAATTTAACGTCCCAGATGGATATCAATTGATACTCGTAGTCATAGGATGAAAATAAGTAAAAAGGATTCACTTTTTTTTATCTGTGGGATAATATCCTTTTTTCCATATGCAAACACGGTACTTCCTCGCGGTCGAGGAAGTTGACATTAAAAATGACATAAAAAAACTCTAAAATAGGATTTCTTTTGCCTGAAGTTTTATTTTTTTGTATATTATTCTATCCTGATGCCAGTGAGTGGTGCACATGGTTCCTTTAATGAATCCTTCTTTTCACTTACAATATTCTTTTTTTTTTCTCTCTCGCTTTCAGTGGATATGTTATTCATGGTTTTAATGATCCGTTTTACTACACTGGCAGTGGTACTGGCAGGCGGCAGTGTGTGTTTGTGTAAATGTAAATCCTTTCCATTTTTGTTTGTACATACGATGAACACTTAGATTGCTCCTGGGCATAGAAACAAGAGCATGACTTGACTATGACTACAACGTCGTCGTCATCGTAGGTAGGTATATCTGTATCTCAAAAAAAAAATAACTGACAAGGATCCTAGACACGTATGTAAATATGTGATCAATGATATGCCTATTTAACGAGCATCCTGGAGTGTTGAGAAAAAAATTCATTTTTACTTTTATGCTCTAATGATTTCTCAAGCTGCCAGCACTGCTGATGGGGATGATGATGATGAAGACGATGATGATGGCAAACCCTTTTATATTCGCTGGAGAATGCCAAGTGTCCCTGTAGGATCAGGTGAGAATCGTCATTCGTTCTATACCTACCTTACCTTCATTTAAGGACTAAGGGCGTCTCTTTTCCCTTTTCTCGTATTCAAATTCGTTTTCTTTGGTTTCATTTCAGCCGGTGTTTTTTTTTATTTTTGAATTTTAATAATTCTTTTTTTTTTGTGTGATGCATATTTTTGAGATGAGTTTCTATATTTTGAACATGATGCATGGTGGTGTGTAGGAGTTTCGTGTGTGAATTAATTCCACATATCCTTATGAGCAGAAGGATGATGTTGATGATGATGAACGTCACAAAAAAACAAAAAAATATGTGAGTGCGGAATGAGTGATTTTTAATGAATTTCATGTGTTTTGTTTGTTTTGTGTTCTTTCACTGCGCGTTATAAAGGTACGAGTATCTAAATCCCATCAGTACCTATACCTACCTTACCTTTACGCTATGATGCAAGAAACCCTCGTTCTTAAATAAGTGAAAATGAAAAGAAGAAAAGATTCTTAAAAACAACTTGTGAATGATGCACGAAATGAAAAGTGATTTTGTTTTAATTTTTATTTTTATTTTTGTCGGCTTTTATGTTTTATAATAAGGGCAGAAGAAAGTATAGGGGCAGCAATTAGTCCGAAATATGTTATGCAAAGGATTTTTGTTTCTTTTTCTTGGTGTTTTTTTTAAAATCAAAGGAAAAGAATAAATCATTATATATACGTCTTTTAATTGTTGTTTTAAATTTGAGGAGAACGATAAAATAACACATTGCTTTGGAGTAAGCCATCAATCCAGCTATATCCACCTCCATTGGAAACTTGTGATAAAATTTGCTTAGAAATTTTCAAGGACTTTCAGATGCAATATAAATGCTCAAATTCATTAATAGATATGATTTATCTTTTACAGGTTAAAAATTGATTTGATTCGTAAGGATCCAGTTTTTAAGGAACTATACATATTTTTAAAATTTTATATATCCTTAAAAAATTGTTACTGAAAATTTTCCCTTAAATTAAAAAAAATACGTATTTTTAAAATAAATAATTTTTAGAGAGATGCAGAAAGGACCCTAAATATCTCTTAAACCAATAACGCTAGGGACTTGATTTAAATTTTATATTTCATATTGATACCAAACAAATATATTTTTGGAAAAAAATCCAACTAAGTTTTTTGTTTATAAATCTGAAAAACTGAACTGAAAAAAAAAATATTAGTCACCTCGAAAATTGTATGAATGAAAAATGATTTTATCTCCAAAATAATTTTGTGCAATTAAGAATAACGTTTTTAACATCTGTTAAGGTTTTGAGAAAAATCGATCCAACGGTTTTTTTATAAAAAATAAAAACCTAGCAAAAAATTAATAAAAGTTGCTAAAAATTTACTTTCGACGCAAATATCTTTTCAAAAATTTGAGATATTAGCTTTAACATAATTTTATTCTTTACAAATATTGTTGTAAACATTCAGTAATATTTTGAGAAAAAATAGAATTGATAGTTTTTTTTAGAAATAAAATAAAAACCTGAACAAAATTAACAAAATTAAAAATTGATTTTCGACTTAAATAACTTTTTTATACTTTAAGATGTTGGCTTTTAACTAATGAAATTCTTTAAGAAGTATTGTTGTCAACATTCAGTAACAATTTGAGAAAAATCGAATTGACAGTTTTTTTTAGAAAAAATTATAAACCTAAACAAAATTAACAAAAATAAAAATTGATTTTCGACTTAAATATCTTTTAAAATTTTGAGAAATTTTGCTCTTAACTAATTTAATCCAAATATTGGTTTCAACATTCAGTTAAATTTTGAGAAAAATCGAATTGACAGTTTTTTAGCAAAAAATAAAAACGTAAAAAAGATTTTAAAAATTGGGTAAAAATTGATTCTCGGTTCATATATCTTTTCAAAAACTAAAATTATTGGGAAGTAAATAGTAGTAAATACGATTGGATGGGCCAGACAAAAAGAGGATGAAAAACTGCGATATTTACTATGGTGACTGCTACCACTAAAACCAACAGCGCTTATTTGGATGCGGCTTCGTCATTGGAGCCAGACTTAGGCAAGAAGTCTTGAGCTATAGGTGCATCAATGAGCATCTCATGACCATATGCAGCAAGGCTAAATTCGGCAACATTAGCCTGATATACGCGCACGCCCCACAAAAGAGAAAGACGACAACACCAAAGATATGTTCTTCGAGCTCTTAGACAAAACATATGAGCAGTGTCCTAACTGCGATATTAAAATTGTTCTGGGCTATTTTAATGCTAAGCTAGGAAGGGAAGACATCTTTGGTGGAATATTCGGGAAAAATAGCCTGCACGACAACACTTCCGAAAACGGATTGAGGCTCATAGGTTTTACTGCGGAGCGAAACATCATATAGCCAATACGCGTTTTCCACACCTCAACATCCACAAAGGAACTTGGAGTTCTCCAGATCAATCTACAGTCAACCAGATTGAACCTTCCGAGCAGGCAAAAAAGTCAGGTGCTTGGAGAAGGCTACAACGTCAAACGGATACAATCGCTAGAGATCGCCAAATCCTTTTAAGACCGAGTTACAAGTAACTTCTCTCGAAGTTATCAAGTCCGTCATCGCCAAAGTGTAGGAGGAAGAATACATACCCATTGGCAGGTCGATAAGCTCCATATGCCCCATCTACAAAAAAGGCGACCCGATGTTATACAAAAACTACCCTGGCATATCCCTGCTTAATGTTGTATACAAAATCCTATCCAACGTACTGTGTGAGCGTCTTAAACCTTTCTGCAACACAAATATCGGCACGTACCAGTGTGGTTTTAGGCCAGGCAGAACAACGATAGACCAAATATTCACACTGAGGCAGATCCTGGAAAAGACCAACGAATTTCAAGTCGAAACCCACCATCTTTTCATCGACTTTAAAGCTGCTTATGATAGCATCAACCGCCAAGAGCTTATGATGG
Source organism: Eupeodes corollae (assembly GCF_945859685.1). Classification (NCBI taxonomy): domain Eukaryota; kingdom Metazoa; phylum Arthropoda; class Insecta; order Diptera; family Syrphidae; genus Eupeodes; species Eupeodes corollae. The sequence continues at coordinate 146,218,290 of NC_079148.1, read as the reverse complement.
CGATGTCTGAATTCAGGATCCCGAACAAACTGATCCAGCTGTGCCGCATGCTCATCCGAGTTATTACAAACTTGCGCAGGGTTTCTTCAACAAATCCATCCAGCTCCTTGGCTATGCTTACGACATAGACATAATCGGTCGATCCAAGAGAGCTGTTCTTGAGGCCTTCACAGCGATTGAAGAACAAGCGAAACTAGTTGATCTTGAAGTGAATGACGACAAAACAAAGTACATGTTATCAACAAACAAAGCAACATCTGTCCACCGCCTATTAAAAAACGTCACTGTTGGTAATAGCAACTTCGAGGTAGTTCAGGAGTTCACCTACCTTGGAACAAACATCAATCCCACGAACGACACCTTAGTGAAGATCCGAAGAAGAACTACCCTAGCGAACCACTGCTGCTTCGGTTTGGCCAAACAACTGGGTTCAAAACTCCTCACTCGAAAGAAAAAGTGTCTGCTATACAAAACTTTGATTTTACCAGTCCTACTCTACGGCGCCGAGTGCTGGACGATAAGTAAAAAAGGGGAATTGATACTGAGCACTTTCGAAAGAGAAATTCTTCTACGGATTTTTGGTCCCGTATGCGACGATGGCGAATGGAGAAGAAGATACATCCAAGAACTGTATTAGCTGTACCAAGATGTGGATGTAGTCCAGAAGGCCAAAAAAGGACGACTACGTTGGCTCGGCCACATCGAGCGAATGGACGACAACGCTCCAGCCAAGAAAGTCTTATCAGCCCAACCCCCAGGTTCAAGACGACAAGGAAGACCGAACCTGCGGTACAAGGATCAAGTGACTGCGGATGCCAGAGCACTTGGTCTCGGTGACTGGAGAGTGCATGCGAGGGATCGTTCACGATGGAAGACTGCAGTATCCCAGGCTGAGACCCTTCATGGATTGTGAGGCGGATAAGTAAGCAAGGAATCAAGATCAGAATTTTGAAGTTTCTTATTAATATATTTTTTTTTAAGTGAATTTCAATTTGAATTTAGAACCCATAAATTAACTGAAGTGCAGTGAAATTTATGAAAACATAAAATGAATTTATATACACCTAGATTCGTCATTGATTTAACTTAAGCTTTTGATTTAGTTGATCATAAAAATCTCTTGAGAAAATTCAAAAATGCAGGAATGCGTAGATTTATTTATAAATATCTACATTCTTATTTATCCAATAAAAAGCAATAAGTGAAAATAAATGGTAGTTTAAGTAGTTTGTGTGATATTAGTATTGGTGTCCCTTAAGGTTCAATTTTGGGTCCCTTGCTTTTTCTGATTTTTATTATTTATATTTTCAATCAGAACTTCAAAGGCAAAACCTTAAAAAGACTGCAATCATTTTTCTCTAATCATTTGACTGCAACTAATTGATTGCAATCATTTGAGACTTCATGCATTCCTTGAATTTTTTGAAGTTGTAACATTCACATTCTTTTAAAGTCACTTGAAGTGAACTTTAAATACGAAAAATATTCTGAAAGGCCATTTTTGGTGTCAGACAGAAGTAATTAAATTCAAATTTTAAAAGCATGTAGTGAAATTTTACTTAGGAATGCAAAAGAATGCCTTCAAGCAATACGTAGAAATCATAAGGTCTCAAATGATTGTAATCAATTGCTTGCAGTAAAACTGACTGGAAAACAAAATGGTTGCACTGTTTATAAGTTCAAATGATTGGTGACTTTTAAATGTAAAATCACAATTAAAAGTTGATGAAATCCTTATATTGAACTCATTAAAGATTGCATTCGTTAAAAATTACATTCTCTTGGAAGCCACCATCCAATATTATAATTTTTGTTTTTCAGAACTGCTTATCCGATTTTGGTAAAAAAAAAACAATAACAATGATAGCTTAAATATGATGATGATTCATATGAATAAGGTTTTTAAAATATTTTAAAATAACAATTATTATTTATTGAATCTTAAATATATCTTTTAAGCAGAAAGAAAAAATGTATGTTTTAAGTATTTTCTTGAATTCAACAAAAATATTTTTTTTTTATTTAATGTAACAGTTTTTTTCAATTTTTTGATAAAAAATTCAAAAAATTTATATCTTTAAATAAATATAGCAAATGATTAATTTTAAATTTGTTTACATAAATGTACGTTCCGCAAAAAAAACGCTTACTTTTTCAAGCTCAATTTTTGTACTTTAAATAAAAGTAATAGCAAATCTTGTCTTTGCCAGGTTTTCTAACAAAGAAGAGATTAATTTAATTAATTAATTAATAAAATAATTAATTTTTCTAAATTTTTAATTACTTAAAATTGTGTTTTTAACTTCCCATAGGAATTTGTCAAACTGAAAATTTTGACATTTCTCGACGTTTCAAGGTCCCTACAGTTGAAATATTTCGTCGTCCATAGCTCAAGAACCAGAAGATATATCGACTTCAAATAAATTTTGTTATACAGATAATAATGCAGAAAGATGCAGAAAGGGCTCCCAAAAAACAATGAGTGGGTGGTTTTTTTACCATAGCAGTTTGAAAAAAAGGTGAACATTTCGGTTAACCCTAAATATCTTACCAAACAATGACCCTAGAGACTTGAATTAAATTTAATATTATATATTGTAACGTAATACCAAACCAGTACATTTTTGGAAAATTATTAATCGATGTTTTTTTTTTAAGTCGAAAAAAACTGACAACAAAATTTGTCACCCCGAACATTTTACGAATAAAAATGATTTCATCTCCAAAATCAATTTTGTGCAACGAAAAATAACGTTTTTAACATCTGGTAAAATTAAAAAAAAAATCAAATTGACAGTTTGGTTTTATAAAAAATAAAAACCTAAAAAAAACATTACTCAAAGTTGGTAAGAATTCATATTCGACTCAAATATCTTTTCAAAAATTAGAGATTATGGCTTCCAGCAAATTTTAACTCATAAGAAATATTTTTTTTCAACATTCGGAATAATTTTGAGAAAAATAGAATTGACAGTTTTTTTTTACAAAGAATAAAAACATAAACACAAAAATTAACGAAAGTTCGTAAAAATTAATTTTCGACACAAATATCTTTTCAAGACTTTTAGATATTCTCTTTAAAATACTTTAATCTTTTAAAACAGATGGTTGTTAACATTCTGTAAGATTTTGAGAAAAATCTAATTGTCAGTTTTTTTACAAACATAAAAACTTAAAAGAAAATTTAACAAAAGTTGGTAAAAATTGTTTTTCGACTCAAAAAATTTTTCGAATCTTTGAGATAGTGGCTTTAAACTACTTTTATCTTTTAAAATATATTGTTGTCAACACTCAGTCAAATTTTTAGGAAAATCAACTGACAACGTTTTTAGCTCAACACGAAAGCCTACAAAATTTTAAGCAAGACAAATTGATATACGGATGGGAAGTTATGAGTGTGGGTCGCTTCCCAGCCTCTTTTTTTTTGTATTTTTCCGAAAGTTAGAAACAATTCAGTTCTGAACATACTTATTCTTTAATACTAATTAAATGATACTTTATTATATTTAACTAAAATCGACGACGTTATACGTTTTATTTGAAAAAATAAGACCATTTAAAATAACTTCCAATGGGAAGGTAAAAATCAAATATAATAGTTTCAGGAATTTAGTACCACTTAAATGTTAACATAGAAAATATGCGAAAAACACTTTAAAGAAAAATTAGTTTATTTTTTTTTTTAGAAAATTGATTTAATAATTAGATTAAATTACAAAGTGTGGTTGTATCGAAACAAAAAGTCTAAAAATATATCAAAATGAATAGAGGCTTCCTATAAAAAAAAATTGTTACCTTACCTATCCAGAATCTAGATAGTCTTTTAGGCTTTTTGTGCCTATGAGAAGAAGGCTTTCCAATTCATGTCAAAAGCACTCTCATTCAATTACGAAAATAAATTTATGTAGGTACATTTTGGTATTGATCCAATTCGTTCATCCGATTTGTTGAAAATAGTATTCCTACTAATTTTTTAACGTTCAAGCAAATCTTTCGATACACCAAACCAACATCGCCGTCATCACTAACCCCCATGAAAAAAAAAATGAATCCATACATGATGTTGAATCCTTTCAAATTTACCCGTGGAAATAAAATCGGAATCAGATGGACCTTTCCATGGATATATCCTTTATCGGCCAGACATTCAATTTTCCTTTTTCGTAGAGTGATATCAAGAAAACAAACCATAAAACTTTTGTAGATACTTTCGTAGGTAGGTATATCTAGATCTAACACATCCTGTTCCGTTTTTGGCTTAAGTTTATAGAACATTTAAATAATTTTTTTCTTTCCCTCTCTCTCCGGGATAGAACGGGATAGAAATGGAATATGATGATGAGACTAGAAACTGCCAAGCCGCAGTCTATACCAATCCAAATCTAACCTATACCTAGTATAGAATCTCAATAAAGCTTATAGCTTCTCGATGAAAAGATTGCAATTCACTTAAAATTGGGAAAAGCAATCCACCATGCCAGCATTGTGTTATACAATAGAATCCGAACTTGATTCCGAATCCGTAGACGGCCAAAGGACGACGAACGTCGACGACGATGACGACTACGACGACGAGAATCCTGCGAAAGAAAAACAAGTTGAAACTCCATGAAAAACCTTAGACTTCCTTTTCGTATATTTTTAGGCATTGTGATGATACTCATAGGGAAAAGGATGCTCGTGGTGAAAAAGTTCAACTAGCCAATTGCCTAATGGATATACCCACCTTGAGTTCTTTATTTGTGTGTGATGGGCTGCATAGTCTTGCGTTCAGATAGTGGTTTGTTCCAGAGAAATAAATCCATCCACAGACAATCAGAACTTGTCGAAATTCTTCTTGAAAAAAAAAACATAAAGTCTTGCATAAAATTTGGTAAAAAGTATATAACGTTCCTATGTATCCTTTTTTTACCATCAGTCGTCTCATCACCCATCTGCATATAAGTTTATTCAAAACTTGTTCCCATCACATATGCCACAACAAACAACTAGAGAAGAGAACAATTTTAAAGAAAAAAATATGAAAGATGATATCAATTACAACGGATGTTCCAGGAAGATTTTTATCAACAACCATTCATCCATTGTTAACCGGTGTCCTCACACTATTGTTGTTCCATAAGGACTTCTCTTCTCCTAGACGACCAAACATATTTTGTAGATGATCAAAATTTACATAAAAAAATCACTCTCAGCAACAAAAAAAAGGATATCCAACAAGGGAAAGAAACCCTTTCTATAGACTCTTTCGACAGACATACAAGGACAAAACACGACGACACATAAAAAATAATATAAATAGTTTTTTTTTCTCTTATTTAGGTAAAGTGAAAAAAAAGGATTCTCTCACAGAATTAATTGAGAAAAGAATTTGATTAATCAGGAAAAGAAAAAAACAAATTTACATGCGGTAACGCAGCAAGTAGCAACAGCAGCCCAGGTCAAAGGACGAAAATATATACGGGGCTAAATAAAAAAAATGCTGAAATATCATGGTGATCCTTTTTTTGTTTTACAATTTCATTTTCATTGTTTTTTTTTCTTAGTGATGTTGTTGTTGTTGAGATTGATAGAAAAAAGGACGACAGTAGTTGAATTTGAGGAAAAAAGTGCGTGGATGGGTTAAAAGCAAAGGATATTATATATTTGATGAATTGAAACTGAAATTATATGCAAATTAACATCCGTAGACGGTTTTGATGTATTTTTTTTCCTAAACGTATGTCATGTATATATACTGTTACTATACATACATATATGTATAAGCATTATATAGATTGGAAAAAGGATTTAAGGTTCCTTTTTTTTAATCATTTAGTGATGTATGCGTTCTCACATTTCAAATTAAAGAGGGTAATGGGGTGAAGGGACTTAGTTTTTAAGTAATTTTGTCGGATTTATTCTGGCTCCTTATTTTTATTTTCACAATTTTTCATTTTGCGATGGTTTTAAAAAAATATTCAAAATTAGATTAATTTATTTTAGAATAAGAAATAATGGTTCAATAATTCAATTCGTCTGTCTTTTTGTTTTGGTGTTGATTGAGTACAAATTTCAAAATTATGACTTTAGACAGATTTGCGTTAGTCCTTTTTTTAAGACCAAAAACATTAGTTTTTGACATTCACATTTATTGGCCATAAATGGAAATTCGTATTTTCTCAAAAAGGGCCCAATACATTTTGTTAATATTTATATATATTTTTGTTTACATTTTTCTCTTTTGGATATAAAAAAATATATTTTTGTATTGTTTCAGAAAAGTATCCTCCATGCACCCATACACAAAATTCGATATCTCAAAAACGGATCAAGTAAGTAAAACATATATTTATAAACACTTAATAATAATTACTGCATACTAAAAATGTTTCTAACTAGAAAATAGGTAACTTTAAAAAATACAAATTTTTTCTCAGGTGTTTAAAGAAAAATATTTTTAAACTAAATTTTCTTTAATGTTTTGCAGCCCAGTTGAGAGTTTAAGTGTTTTTGAAAGTGGATTTACCTTTATGTAAAGCAATTTAAAAAAGAAAGTTTAATAAGAAAATTAGTTTGAAAAAGTGGCCAATAAACTTGCCTTTAAAGAACTTACTTTCAGACCAAACAAAATTTTAATCATTCTTCTGAAAATAAATTTTCAAGACAAAATAACTTTGCAAGTTTCAAGAAGTTTTAATAGAAAAATTGCAACATAATTATTATCATATTGATTTTCATTAAATTTTTTAGCTGAGTTAAGAACATTGTTAATAATATTTTAAAATAAGTTTCAAAACAATATTTTTAATTTTTGAAAAGCTATTTGAGTCATAAGTAAATTTTTACCAAGTTTTATACATTTTTTTTAGGTTTTTATTTCTTGTAAGAAAATTGTCTATTCGATTTTTCTCAAAATTTTACTGAATGTTGACAACAATGTTTTTTGAAAGATAAAAGTTAATTAAAGCCAATATCTCAAAGTTTTGAAAAGATATTTGAGTCGAAAATGAATTTTTACCAACTTTTATTAATTTTTTTTAGGTTTTTATTTTTTGTAAAAAAAACTGTCAACTGTTTCGATATTTCCCAGCATTTTTTAGAGTGTTGAAAACCATATTTCTTATAAGATAAAATAAGTTTTTTTGATTTATAAAAAACCGTTAAATGGATTTTTTTTTCAAAAAATATACTTCTTTGGAATCACGTTACAATATTTTTCAAACTGCTATTGTAATAAAACCATCCACGCAATTTTCTTGAGAGACCTTTTTGCATCTTTCTGCCATATTATCTGTATAACTAAATTTATTTGAAATTGACATCTCTTCTGGTTCTTGAGCTATGGACGACGAAAAAAACGTCGCGAACGTACGGACGTACAAACGTACGTACACACGCACGGACAGACATCTTTCTAAAAATCTTTTATTTCGACTCTAGGGACCTTGAAACGTCTGGAAATGTCAAAATTTTCAATTTGGCAAACCGGACCCATTACAATAACTTCCTATTTGAAGTTAATATTTTCTATGGGATAAAAATAGTTTGAAGATATTTAAGTCGAAAGTAAATTTTTACAAAGTTTAAGTATTGTTTTTTTTTTAGGTTTCTATTTTTTGTACAAAAATTGTCAATCTAGCCTGTTCACCGTGTTAAATGCAGACTTAAAATATACGAAAAACGCTTATAATTTGTTCTTTCTTATTATAAATGAATCCGCAATGCTTTTCAGAACAAGGATATAATCGATTGTTAATTCTTTTAACAGCTTGTTTTCATCAATCCATTTATTAAGTTGTGTTTGCAGAATGGCTGTAAATATTTTATAACACGAGTTTAAAAAAGATATTACTCAAAAGTTTGACATCACAGACAGGCTTTCTTATTTGTGGATCGGTAAAATAATTGATTTACTAAATTCTTGAGGAATTATGGCTGTTCCCAACATTTTATTGTAAACTGCAGTAATCTTGCTTATTAACTTAACGGTTCCATACTTAAAAAATTCCGCTGGTATCCCATTGGAGCCTGCCGCTTTTTCATACCTCATTTTGTTCATTGCATCCACTTCTTCGTTGGCTATATCCAAAACTTCATTTATAAATTCCCGGATGTGCAAAATGAAAGTTGTTTCCTTCATAAATTAGGTTTACAAAATTTTTAAAGTGGAAGTGAAAGGTTTTAACATTCAAATTTGTAACCAAATTCCAAAAGTCATTTGAGTTCATACAATTATTAGATTACCGACTATCTTCTTTTACATTTTTTTTTTATTTTTTTTGGGAACAAAAGGTTTTTTTTTAAATTCATTCTTAAACCTATCTTAAAGCTAGACAAAATTTTATAAAACTAGCCTTATTATCCCATAACTTACAACTAACTTAATGGTCCCACACGGACACTCTAAGTTAAACTATAACACTTAATACTTATGCCTTTCAGCCCTAAGATCTATTTTACTTCAATTTAAATTTTATTTATTTTTGTATTTATAAGAAAATTTGAAAAAAAAACTAATATCAAGATCCTTTTTTATTTTTACTTAAAACTACTTCAAATAAAATCCTTAATATAAAACTTAAAGCTAACTTAAACTACCTATTCTACCTATAAACTACTTACTCGTAAAACTAGAAAAACCACAGCAGCAAATCTAACGATCTAACATATTTTGTTTCTTATATTTTGTTGTCTTTTTTTATGTTTATTTTTTATATTCTATGTTTTTTTAAATCTTTTTGTATTTTTTTGTGCCACCATGCCTATTCTACCTGAAACTAAACCTTAAAACTATAAAACAAGTATGTAAGCCGGCCAAGGCTTAAAACCCCATCCCGACTACCCACTATCAAGTGCCGATTGAAGCCACCAAAACTGGTTCTCATGCTTCACCCTGTCAGATCGGTCCCGTTCGAACACAGCCCTACTGAACCGAAGGAGCTCTGCTCCGCCTTGTGCCATGACGTCCCCGATTGTACAGGAGTCGCCTATCCACGGTTCGTCGTCTGATGTGATAGATTAACGGAACTGCCAATCTATCCTGTATCAGACCGCATCTGTCTAAAAAGGGGAATGCCTCTGGTTTAATGAAGCCGCTCAAGCGTGCACTCTCAAAATACTCGTCGTTCGGATAGAACTCCCCGAAAATTAAATTGTTGGTCGAAGACATAACTCTTCCTCGAACACCCGAGAATTCTCCATCTGGGAAGGGGCAATATTGAACCACACAGGACAACCATAAACGATTATCGGCCGTATAAGGGCCATGTAGCAAATTACCTTCACCCTGGGGTCAAGCCGACTGCTAAAAAACAGCCGTTTCGTCAGAGCGAAGGCTCCTCTGGCCCTGGTCAGAGCAGCATTTATAAGTCTGTCGAAATATAAATACTGATCTAACCAAATACCGAGGTACTTAACTACACTTTTGCTCGCTAAGATCAGCGATGACCATCTTCCGCCAATTCTTACATGTATCCCTCGTGGCCCTAGCCAACGGAGTCCGGAACAGAATTGTCTCCGACTTCTGTACATTTATTTTCAGTTTCCAGTTGTCGCAATATCGCTGAATCTTGTCGAAATCACGCTGCAAGAGAATTCTAATAACCTCAACCTTTCGGGCCGTTCCATACGTAATTAGATCGTCGGCGTACGCAATTGCCTTTGTAAAGACTACCTATCAGATCGCTGGTGTAAATGCTGAAGAGAATCGGCGAATTCACCGCTCCCTGTTGAAGACCATTTTTAATTGAGAATGTTGTGGTAGAAGTTACATTGCCACTTTTGACAACAAACTTTCTACCGTTAAGCATATCATAAAGTATATACAACAATGGCTTGCTTATACCAAGCCTGCTCAGTTTTAAGTAAAAACCCTCTAACCATACGGTGTCAAAGGCCTTTTCCAAATCAACCAGAACAGCACCTGTGCATTGTTGTTTTGATTAATGAATGTCCTATTGCAGCATGAATTGTGCTGGAATTATTTTGTTGTCTGCAGTCCTGGGACCAAAGGTCTTATAATAGGTGTTTGCTTCAAGATACCGTTTTTTAAAGTGTTTATTCGCTTAAGCTCTTAATCATCCAAATGATAATTTTCGGCCTTTTTACACTATAGATCAAACCAAGTCACTCTTGTGGTTTCCTAATGATGCACAACCTTCTCGGGTAAGATGCTTTTATGATCTCTTCCAACTGACTCAGGTTATATTGCAGATAACTTTGAATGGAAGTGTTAAGATTTATTTCGTTGTTTGCTGTTTATGTTTTTCGTGTTTTGAACAAAATTTTTTTTTTTTTTTTTTAATGAACGCTTCACGATTTTGAAAATTATCTACGATATTTTGCATATGACAGTCGAAAATAAATTTATATCAATTTTAGCAGCATTTTTTCAAAATTTTTATTACTTATAAAAAAATACTGGTTGGATTTTTCAAAAAAACATCAATTTAAGCTAACAACAAATTTTTACATAGAATGAAATAATTTTGTACTTAATACTTTCAAGTGCTTTCGAAATATATTCTGTTTTTTATCAATTTTGATTAGTATTTTTGTAGATTCTTTTTGACATCTAGTAAAATTTTGAGACAAAGCGAATTGAGTTTTTTTTTACAAAAAATAAAAAACATATTAAAAACATCGCTAAAACTTTATAAAAAGTGATTTTTAACTCAAATATCTTTTCAAAAATTTGAGATATTGGCTTCAAATTAATTTTATTTTATTAAAACTATTGTTTTGAACATTCAGTAAAATTTCGACAAAAATCGAATACACAGTTTTTTGTACAAAAAAAAATAAAAACCTAAAAAAAATATTACTAAAACTTGGTAAAAACTTGCTTTCGACTCAAATTAAAAATATTAGCTTCAAACTAATTTCATCTCACAGAAAATATTGTTTACGACATTGAATACATTTTTTAACAAGTCCAACTTTTAGTTTTTTTCATAGAAAAAAAATATAATCTACAAAAAATAGTACGCAAAATTGGTAAAAATGTACTTTCGGTTCTCTACATGTTGTGAATAATAAAAAATATTGACTTCAAATTATTTTCATTCGTTTAATTTGTATTTGTTTACATAAGAAATAAAAACATTTAAAGTAAAATTGGTAAAAATTGGTTTTCGACTAAAATTCTCGTTAGCAAAAATCGATTTCGAAATCAAACTATTTCATCATGCGGAAAATATTATTGGTAATTTTTAAAGTTTTGAGAATAATTCAACTGACAAGTTTTTTAACAAGACGCGAAAATCTTTACATTTTTAAGCAAGACAAATCGACAGACGGGATGGGAAGTTATCAGTGTAGGTCTCCAGTCTCCTTTTTTGAAAATGTTTAGGACAAAAATATTGATGTATAAATAGATGTATTGAAAATAATAAATTAGTTCTTGGTAAGGACAATTGACATGAAAATAGAATATTTAATTTAACATACCTAATATTTATTTTTATTGATACAGTTTTTAAGGATACATTTTTTGTATTATTATTATTATTATTTATTTGCTTTAAGGAGCTCATATCCTATTCCATTTCTAGGCACTTGAAAAATTTGCTAAAGCTTTGAACTTATTTCTAAATTATTAAATTGAATTAATGTTCATATTTATGATTTCAGTACAAGTAGGCACTCAAAATATTGTTTAAGTTGGCATGACTTAATAAAAATCATACTTTTAAGAGTTCTTAAAGTAGAAAAAATATATTATCATTCTATTAAGTTAATTAAATAATTAACTGCACGCATTCATAAATATGTTAAAAAATATCATCATTACTCCTTGTAAATAAAAACTAAAAACAAAAAATAAAATATTGTATATAACAGTTCATAAGTATTTTAAAAATCATAAAATTCATATATGTAAGTGTCTACATCATTGAAAATAATTATTAATTGAATACAATATCAACAATATGTACTTAAAATAATATAACTTGATTAACTCCAAAATCAACATCCGCATATTTTTCGCACTGCAACTAATTAAAATTGCAACATCAACCATCATCATCATCAGAACAAAGCTTGACAGAGCTGTCGTGTCTCTGTCCCTTATATACATTCATAAATATCTCTGATCCTTATCGACAGTATACATATACAAAATATAATAAAATGTCCTTAACTCAAGCCCCGCACTTATTTACTCTCATCAAATTCGTAGTGTATCATTTTGACTAATTAAATGATTATCCTTCATCGTCATCCTCATCACCATCATCATGATATTGCACATCATACAAAGGACATCACCACAACAATCAATGCCAATCCGTTGCTATACACCAAAATTAATTAGCATTACAAAACGCGCGCCCAAAAACACTTCCGCAACATCACTTGTACACAAAAAAAAGGTAATGATTCCGCTCGGTAAAATCAACAAGTCTCTGTGTTTTGTGCGGTATGAAAAAGGATACGCTGCTGATATTTTTTCCTATACTCGTATCATTGCCAATGTGAATTGAATATAGGTTCAAAGGACCTGCTATCGATTTGCATTGATGCAACATAGAATGAACGAACTCACAGTCACAGTCACAGTCAAGAATTTGCACAATAAAACGCTAATAATGCGATGCGATTTTCAATTCAATGGATTTTGTGTCCTTCGATAATACTCTCCTCGTTCAATGACTATGACGATGACAAGGATAAGGATGGGGACGATGATGATTACTGCAATTGAATTGCATGGAATCCTGCATTTTGTGTGTGTACATCACCCCTCTGATGATGCAGCAGAGCAGCATTCATTGCAGAGATTTTGCAATAGGACATCACAAGAAGTGCAAAAATTAATTCTGAAGGGTTCTCTTATATATCCTGCCGCTAGCTGAACGAAATTTGTGATACTATCCTTCTGTCGTCCCCTAATTTATTGATATAGGTAATCCCGATAATTGGGTATTGGCTGAAGTCAATTATTTGCAAACCAGAGAATATAATTGCGATGATGATGTTGATGATGTCCTTGGTTCGTTTTATAAATACACAGTAACAACAAAAGCCCACAAAACACAACCCCTAGACATTGTGAATCCCATTGACAACTTATTTTTGTGCCATTATATTTGTCTAGGATTTTGTTTGTTCCTTTTCTTTTCTTTTTGTGTAATTTTTCTTTTTTGTTGTAAAATTTTGCACAATGATATTTGTTTACGGCAATTGATTGTAGATTTGCTTGCTTTTGGATCGTGTCAATTTTTGCCAATTATAAGATAAGGTATTGATATACACTTTGGCAAGCGCATTATAAAAATAAAAGAAAAGCAGGAAAATGTTAAAGGAGGGTGAGGAGGACACGTGATTTTTCATCACAAGGACATAGTAGTGCGTGATAATTGTTTAGTGACAAAAAGAAAATGGCGCACTTTTGGGTTACGCAAATTAAAGAGATCAATGGTCTTATACTTCATTGATTAACAAAAGAGATCGATAATTTAAGACTTCTATTGTTAAGGATTTGGGAGTTTGAACTTTTAAGGAAATTAATGGGAATTGTAATTAAAATCAAAGAGGGTTTAATTTGGGTGTGATTGGAATGCCAGGATATATATGTTATTCTAGCATGAGTTTTATTTTAAAGAAATGATAACTGAAATTCGTATTGTCATTTAAACTTGACATTACGAACAAATTGGCTCCGGCGATTCAATCCGTCTGCTTATCTGTCTATTCTTGCCTTTAAGGGCTTAAGTATTGGGTCGATTAAGTTCTCACAGGTTCGCGTTTTTAAAGACCAAAAATAACAGATGTCCCACACAATTTTTACTAACCTTTAATGACCTACAATTGTTTATGAAATTTGTTCTAAGGGTTGATTAAATTTTAAGGGCCGATATTGATTTTGAATAAAACACAAATTATTTAGGAAATTATTGTCATTTCTTTTAATTATGATAATATTGGCATAGTCCAATTATGTATAGAACAAAATATCGGCCAAATGGCTTCCGTGACCTCTGTGGCACACCTCCATCCAATTGGTCTAAATTTTCAATGACGTTGACAATTGAGGTGCTTTTAAATAATTGCTGGCTTATAACGTATATGTAATATAACACGTCCATTGAATTTGGTGGTAAGTGATACCGTCCTGTTGAAATCACGCATATAGTCTACATCCATATCTTCCAATTTGGGCCATTAAAAGTTTGTTGTCATCTAACTATTCAGAGTAACTGCTTGACCGAACCCATTTTCGAAAAACTACGGCCCGATGATGCCACCTGTCCATAAATGATGGAAAAAATCAATCCTAGGTCGTGAACAAAAGAGAATGAACTGCAACACAGTCAGAGATAAGTTTGGAAGGTTTTAAAATTTAAGATTCCTTTTGGAAACAAGTGGACAAATTGATCATGAAGAAGAACAATTAAAGAAAGTATTCCAACTACTTCGAACTCATGAGAAACAAAAATGAAATATTGTGTCAAAATAAAGGATTTGAAATGGCATAACCATCTCAACGACAAACTAAAGAAAAAAAATCATTGAACTCAAAAATGATCTATAGAAAAGTCTGACGAATGGAAGCTTCTCTCCAGCAGAAGTTCTAAGAAGACCACAGACACAAAAGCCATCAATAAAGTCTCATTACGGAAATGATCTATTTACAGATCATCTCCCGAACGTCTGCAACTCTTAGCAGCAAGTAGAAGAATAGTTGGAAGTAAAAACTTGAAGATACCAATATCGCTGAAACCAATAATGACAAATGTTTTCGAGAAACTGCTAATGAAATGACCCAGCAAAATAAGAGAAAAAACGATGAATGTCTCCTGGAAGAAATCGAATCAATACGGGGGATGCAATATGGAATCGTAAACTTGCAAGACGCCTTCCACTAGCCAAACAAGGTGAGGTTGTAGAACTGATAACCACGATTAAAAAAAAAGGTCTTATCGAAAACTCTAAAAGCCCTTGGGCGTCTTCAGTGGTCCTGGTAAAGAAGAAAGATGGATCAACCCCCTTTTGCGTGGACTATCGAAGGTTGAATGATATGACCAAGAAGAATAGATATCCTCTGATTAGTATCAGTGATACTCTGGGCGCAATGGAAGGAGCACAATGATTCTCAACCGTTTATCATTGATGTTGATGTCAGCTATGTCGGGATTGGTGCTGTGCTGTCGCAGGTGCATAATGGCGAAGAGAAGTTGATTGCCTATTACAGCAGGGTACTTTTGGAGTCGGACAAAAAATATTGGGTAAGCAGAAAAGAACTTCTTGCACTGATTTTGGCAACAAAGCACTTCCATAAGTATCTCTATGGAGAGAAATTCAACATCGGAAGGGGAAGCTTCACTTAAATGCAGATGCACTGTCTCGAAGATCATGGGAGCAAGACTATAAGCATTGCAGAGGACAAGAAGAAAAAGAGGTGTCCTTTGACGTAAATGAGAGTCAGCAGATGGAAAGTCTTATGTAATGCAGCTAGTCCTACCGAGATTGACGGGAGGCCATCAATAGGAGTAAACTAAACGCTAGAAAAGATTCGACAATGATTCTATTGGCTGCATGCCAGGGAATATGTAGAGAAGTGGTGCCAAAAATGCGATACCTGGGCTGCCACAAAAGGCCCGAACAAAAAGAACCACAGCCAAATTCAGCAATATAATGTCGGAGCGCCCTTCGAAAGGATAGACCGTACCAAAAAATTACTCTGTGTGCGTTCATTACCATTCGCCCAAATGAGGCAATTCTGTTTATTGACGAATCCACTGTATGAGCATTCAAGTACCCGTGGAATAATGGTTAGTAAGTTGGACAATCAGACGGCCAGAGGTCTTGGGTTCGATCCCTGCCTATGCCATCTTAAGTTTTTTTTTCACGGGTATTGCCTCTTGCGAGGAATTGACAAATGCTCCAAGAGTAATTATTGTCATAAAAAGTGCTTCATCAAATAAGCCGTTCAGATTTGACTTAAAACTGTAGGTCTCCTCCATCCATGACAACAGTTGTCGTACAAAGTACAAACCCTAGTTAACAACGGACAGACGCGGTTTACTCAAAATTTTGCGTCTGTACGCACTTTTGTACGATTTAGTTTTAATTTGTTCCATCATTTTTATAGTAAGCCTGGATAAGTTTAACGCATTGCTCGATTGTGTATATGTATGGGGTTCAAATTAAGTAAGCCTTAAACTGTAAAATGCCAAACTCAAGCCGAAACAAAAGACGTTTGGGTGTAGTTTAAATTCAACATTGGCCCCTAAAATATAAACAAGTGTGTTATAAAAAAATGTCTCAGGAACTGTTGAACAGATTGACATATTTTTTCTTTACCGTCTAATTTGTACTTTTTAAAAAATACTTGTTTTTTATTTAATTCTGTATCTCAAAAACTGGTAAATATTTTTGAACGAAATTTAAGTCTAAAACGTATATTTATTAGCATTGAAAAACACATTTCTAAAAAAGTGGTTTTCGGATCAACCACATTTTTGATATTTTAAAATCTACCCATTATCTTTGAATTCACTTCTGCATTAAGAAATATGGCTGCCGAAAAAAAGTATTCCGACCCATATGTCAAATTTGATCTAATAAAATAGTTTTGCCTAAGAATGTTAAGTATCGAAAAACGATCGTAAATATTTTCCACAGCTCGATATGTTCAAAGACAAAACAGTTTAAAGATATCTTTAAGTTTTTCATGAATATGCGTTTTAAGCGTTTTCAATAGCATTTACAGGATCAAAGTAAATTTACGATAACCAATACAGTCGGTGTTGTAATTAACAAACTTTTAAGTCAGTGTTTTGGTCAATAGAAAAAAAAATAATTGCACTTAAAACCCTAAATTAAAATGTTTCCACAGTAAATTTACACTTTTTGTGGGCTGTTACTACTTTAAAAGAATATTATCAACGACAAGGTTCCGTAAAATTCAAAATTGGAATAAGAACAACTATTAAAAATTGGCCTTATTACACTTTACAAACGTGGAAATAAGACAAAATTTCCGAAGTTGGTTAAATTACACACTGTCAGAGTGATATAAGGGCACATTATTTGAGAATTGAGACCAACTTATTTGTACGATGCAGTCTTGCATCTCCGCTACTTTGGGACGTTAAAGAATTTGTGGTAGAAGCTAGGTTGAGTGTATGCAAAGTTTCTTTTGCATTTATTGCAAACCATGCTGTTGGATGTGAAATATAACCAATATGGCTTTATTTCCTTTAGTTAAAGTAATGTAGACCAACTACTGAAAATTAGCCTTATTGAACTCAACAAAAGTGAGAAGAATTGGCCCTATTTTACTTACTCATTATTTCATGCTACCAGTATCAACTTTTCTTGGTACCTACATATGACGGGAATTCTTGAAAAACAAAATTGCAGTTCGTCATTCCTTATTAAGGTGATCTCAAGATTTCCATATATGCACTTTTGGTTTTAGGCGTCTGTCATTTGGACATTTTCTTTGAAAAACTTCTAGGTACATTTTCTTGATATCCAAAAAAGGTAAAGAAAAGAAAAGCATTTCTTCAATTATATTTCTGCATAATTATAGAATTAGGTATTTTGATACTTTTTAAATAGGTTTTTAATTAATTCACCCCACCATCAAAGCTAAATTAATTTTGAAATTTCTCGTCCATATTGATCAACGTCATTCTATAAACTTTCGACCCTTTAAAAATTTCCCGGCTAATAACTCGACCAGGGGATTGTTTGAATTAATTTGATATCATTATTCAAGAAAGAAAAAATCACATAACCATTTATGCCAGGAACCATCATCAATAGTGTAAGTGAGTGATCTTCTCACGATGTCCCCTAAGAATAAATTAAAAAAAATTATAATCTTGATATATGTACGAACTCTTATGCCTCGTATTCCTTTTTTTTACGGATGTCTTTTGATGCTATTGTCTCTTGGCACGTAGGAATCTTAAATTTAAAATCAACTCACTGTTCTGTAGGTATACATTGAGTCCATCAGACTTCCATACAGAACCTCGACATAGACGTTTTCTTTTTTTGTTGTGTTGTTGTTTTGTTTAGTTTTATTTATAGTGAAAGGGGTGTGTGAATCTTGAGAAGAATTCCATTACTTGCACACGCACCTTAAAGAAATCGAAACAAAGAGTTTTAGTTGTAAGTCTGGATGAAAATATTTGAATAAATGGCATCAGAATCTGAATCAGAGGAAGCCAGGAAGTGAATTGTTTGTCTCATATGCAAATTTATTTCAGTACGAGTTTTGTGAGAAGCAGACGTTTTCAAAAAAGGAAAAAAAGCCTTTCAATTTCATTGTGTATACGTTTTAAGACGTTATGTATGGATCCTAAAAGAGGCGTTTGCCATAACTGTCTTTAAAAAATAAGGAAGAAAATAATATTCTTTTTTTCTTAAGATGTTTTTATTTCCCATTTCAATAATTTGTCTGCATTTGAATTTCTAGTTAAAGTTATAAAAAGGTTTTTCTATTAAGGATAAGAATAAAACGAGTTGCCTTCGATTTCTTTCCTGGTCCCAAGAAGTTTATCTTACTCCTAACTCTTAGAGTTTAAAGTTAACTGACATTTTATACCTGCAAAGCATAGAAAAAGTATAACTTTTAGTAAAATAAGACACCTTAGAAATATTTGTTTAGTTTTTTTCTTGAAGGTAATATCAAGAAGAATTTAAATCCAATTAATTTAATTACCATAAATATTTATTTTATTATTTCTGAAGTTTTCTTATTGACATTTATCATAAATACATGGTTATCCATTTTGCGGTTTCAAAAGTAATCGTAAAAGTAAAACACATATAAATATTTTGTGTTGTTATAAACTTTGAACGTCAACATTTTGTGTAAAACACAACATTATTTAAATGACCACCACGTGAATTGATGCAAGCATCGATTTTTTTGAGGTAATTTTCTACCTCTTTTTGACATATATTGTTGCGGTATCTCAGCCATAACTTGACGAATGTTGGTTTGGAAATTCAAAAAAGCTAATTTTGCCAATTGCTTGCGTAGTTGGACGATTATGATAACCACAATCTCCTCTTAAAGCAGCAGTATGCGTTGTGCGATAGTTAAGCAATCCCTTTTCGTATATGTCAGACTTTCAACTGAATAAAAAATATTTTAACAACATAGTTTTCAGATGTCCAATTCCATCCCTAAACTTTTAAAACCTCAAAATGGAAAACCTGTTATTGATCACACATTTGTCGAAATTTTAATTTTTCGACCATTTTTTTGAAATTTGTATTTGAATCATTTATTTGTTTTTTTTTGCAGGATGAAAAATAAACTTAAATCTTATCGAACGTCATCACATAAAATCTACTATTAAAATTATTCTAATGATGTTAAATAAACCCTCCTCCCCTCAATATAGTACATACTTGAACAGACTCTTTGTGTACTCTTGTGGATAGTAGTGGTATATGCTTTAAGGATGATAAATGCGGTAAAAGTTTGCCCCCAAAGAAGAAAAAAAGTTCTTACCCACAATAACCTAAGAAAAAAAACGTAAAATAAACAAAAATATAAGGTAAATCAAATCACCTTTATACCTTGGTTTTAAATTAAAACGAAGAGAAAAAAAAGTATCTAGAATTCCTTGTTGTCCCGTTATCCCATCTAAAAAACCAAAAAAAAAATCCATCCTAAAACCAAAAAGAAGAAAATCGAAAAAATGTACATAAAAGAGCACACACACAGAGTAAAAAAAAATAAAAAAAAAAACAAAAAATAATAATACTGAAAGGACGACGACAAAATAGGTACACACACACAAAAAAAAAACTCAATAACTCCAAATCATCTTAAGGATATACCTACACAATTATTTTGTTTTTTTATTATAAGTATTTTTGAAATGGCATTTTCTTGTTTACTCCCGAAAGCATTCAAATGGCCTTCAAAGAAATTTTATTTATTTTTTCTTCTATGGCTTTACTTGTCGACAACAACACTATAACTGTATAAAGAAGTATGTATATTTCTATAAATCTATTTTAAAGGAAATAAGAAAAATAAAATAACAACAACAACAAAAACACCAGGAAAAGAAATGATATCAACCAAAAGTTTGTACAAAACATGCACATAAAGCATCAAGGGCTCACATCTTATAGAATTTCTTTTACCACATAACAAATGGGCAATCAATAAAAAGCTTAGATGAAAAATTATTAGATGTTCATCCTTTTTTTGTCAATTAATTTGATGGCATTACGCACAACCCTTCTTGTGAATTTTTACGAAGTTTAAAAAAAGGTCAAACATGTGGAAATAATTCAAATATGTCAAATTAGAGGGAACAGCAATTTGGTACCTATCTTGACTTTTTTTTAGTGATTGTGAAATATGGTGATTGAATGTTAATTTAGAATCAAGGAAAAAAACAGTCATCCTATTGACTATTTTGGTAGTCAATATGACTATTTGGTAGTCAATTTTCAGCCGATAACCGCGATAGTCAATAGAACAATTTTCGGTTGTCAATTTTGGAATCCGAAATTTTTTTTACAATTTGGTAGTCAATATGACAACTTTAGCAGTCAATGTGACAACTTTGGTTGAAGGAAATTGAAACTACGGTTGTCACATTGACTAATTTGGTAGTCAATGCGATAATTTGGCGAAATTTCGACGATTGTTAATATGACAACTTTTTTTTTTCTGTGTAGCGAGATATTTCACTTGATTGTCCCAAGAAACCGCTCTACCTAAAATTTGCAAATTATTGCTTGAGGGATAACAAGCTTTTTTTTTCTCTTGAAAAAGATGGCGAACTTGTCAGCATTAAGTTTGATTTTCCATCGATTGTAATATTGGTATAATATTCTCATAGCATTATTAAAGCTCGTCTCAATGTTAAGACCAAACGTATCGAAGAAAATATTGCAGTGTTGTCAACAAAAATGTCTGCTTCATAGGATGGTAATTTGGGAAAATCAGAGGTATACAGGTTATACAAGGTCGGTCCAAGGACAGATTCTTGAGGGACACCAAAATCAAATTGTATTGTTTCCGAAACACTACTATTTACATGTAATATAAAACATCTACTTGAAAGAAAGCTTAAACAAATTTTACACAGATAAGGTAGAAAATTAAGGGAAATCATTTTATAAATAATACCATTTACCAAACTGCATCGAACGCTTTTTCGATGTCTAACAATATCATTCCAGTTGACATACCTTGGGAGTTGGGAGCGATTGCTTTTAATTAAGTTACTTATACGAAGTACTTGTTGAAATGTACTGTGGTATCCCCTGAAACCGAATTGTTCACTTGGATATAAGTTGTTATCAGTTATTGTTTTAACAATTTTGCTTTTTATTATTTTCTCATATATTTGCCGGTTTTGAGAATTGGTATAACCTTACCTATTTCCCAAGTAGTAGGAAAGTATTGAATTTTTAAGCAAGCATTTATGATGAATTTAAGAAAGGTTAATCCGATTTTAGGCAACATTTTTAAATAAAGATTTTTAACTTGATTGAGTCCACTGGATTTTTTTGATTTAAGTGTATGAACAACTGTAGCTTCTTCTTCTTGAGTTGCTAAAATATTTTGTGGGGTGTCAAAAATCATCTGGTTTAAGTTTTGAAGAGTTGTATCTACCAGATAATCTGTTGAAACATCGCCTAGGTATTGTGCTACAGAATGGTTTTGGGAGAAGCTAAGAGCAAGAGCATTTGCTTTTTCCAAATCCGTATAATGGATTCTTGAATCGTTTTTCAGAATAGGAACCTGTCGATGTTTATTTTTTTACAAATTTTACAATATTCCAGAAAGGTTTTGCATTTTTCTCTAAGGAATGTAGTTTATTATTTCAGTCAAGATTTCTTTTGTTTAATAATTCATAAGAGATTTGGCGATTTAAATATGTAACGTTATCACGAAAAATAAGTTGGGGATATCTTTGCCAGTTTCTTCTTTGATTGTTTCTATATTTTATAAGTTTCAATATATGCGGCGAAAGACTTTGGTGAATTGGTTTTTTATTTACTTTTGGTATAGATCGATTAACAGAGGCAATAATGTCTTCAGTAAAGTTATGGACAATATTATTAACTTCATTATTGCTGCTTACACTTTCTAGATCAGTAGGAATATTTCGAAGTTTACTTTTTAAAATTAACCTGAAACGTGTCCAGTTTGCATTTTTAAAATCCAGGTAATGTAGGTTTTGTTTTATTCTAGACCAAAGAAGTTCACTTAATACAGGATAATGATCAGAGCTGAGCTCATTTAAAGTAATTGGTGAGGTTGCGTTTAAAAGTAGCGCTTCTTTAAATTAAGTCGTTTATAATATTTGATTTAGCAGCTAAGTCCATTGATATGAATAAAAAACCTCCTGCATCTTGTTTTGGTTTTAATTGAGTATTCGGGTTCGGGTGTCAAACAACTTGATCATTCAGCACAACTGAATAAGGTGATACAAGAATGGTTATTAAAATTGGAACCAGAACAATTGCTATGGGGATACAAAAGCGTTGCTCGTACCACTTAAAAAATATCACTGCTGCAAGTGAAAGTGTTGCCGAAGACACGAATATGTCGATTCCTCATCGTTCTCAGGAATTAAGACTGTCTTACGACACGTTATCTTGCATTTAGACAGATACGTCGAATGGGTGCTTGAAAAAGAGGCAGTGGACAGCGATTTTTTGAACAAAATTGTCTTTACACAACAAAATTTTCGTTATTGGGGTTCTTAAAATCCTCAAGTAAATTGGAGAGCGGCCTTACATCCACAATAGGTCACTATTTGGTGCGCTCCTTAGTCCGGAGATGTGATTTGACCTTACTTCTTCGAAAACAACCATGGAACGACTGTCACCGTCAATTCGAAACGTTATGGCCACATGTTTACCGACTTTTTTTTACCTGTTAGTGAAAAATACGGCTTGTGGTTGCAACAATACAGGATCAAATGCCACACAACTCAAGCAAAAATGACTTTATTGTAATTCTTTGTCGTGGCAATTTGACACCGTTGGATTTGTTTAAGGGAGCTGCGCTAAATATCGTATCTATATAGACAAACCCTTAACTCTCTAGCACTTAAAACCAACATTCGTCAAGTTATAGCTGAGATAATGGCGAATTTGTGTCAAAAAATGGTCGAAATTTCTTTCAAAGAATCGATGCTTGCAATAATTCGCGTGGTTGTCATTTTAATGATGTAGTGTTTGACATGTCAACGTCCAAACTTTTTTAAAAAAATAAATATCATGAGCAAATATATTATATGTGTTTTACTTATTTTTACTTTTGAAACTGCATAAAGGATAGAGTGATCTTATACCAAATTAGTGTAACTTTTACAAAAATCAACTAACACTTTATTGTTAAAAATTAAAAACCTGTAACCTCGAATATTTTTGAATTTGTTAATGATAACTAATACATTAATAATCCGAAATATTATTCTTTTTAATGAAAAAAAAAATATTTTTAACACTTGGTAAATTTTTTGGAAATTTCGAATCGACAGTTTTTATTTAAATAAAAATATAAGAACAAAAGTCCTTTAAATCTGTAAAATCGTAAGTGTTTGGTTTGAGAAAGCAATAAAGCGGACTATAAGATAACACTACTATTCTGTGAACACCTAAGTTCAAAGACGTGGTAACAAGATATAATTGCTTTGATATTTGAAAATTGTTTTAAAAAGGCCAGCTTCCAGGACGAGACTTGTGACGATGAAGTAAAGTTGTTATTCCAGTACACCAACTGATATGTGAATTGTGAAACCCATGACGCCAACGAAACAAATAAAATCGAGAGGATCTGAAACCGTCTAACTGAAACTGATTACAATATTGCTGGCGTTAATTGGAGAGATTATGTTGAAGTATTGTAGCTATAGAAATACTGAATAACGAAACAATTTTTGAAAAAAATAATTCACGCTAAAGATGACAACAGTGAAGCTGACGAAGAAGCTGAAATAATAAATATCGAAATGCCAGAAACGAATGTAATCGAAAATGCAATTGAAATAGAGACGATGCACCAAATGAGGTTTAAAACAGCCTTTTTAAAATATAAAAGACATTTTTTGAATCAATGAATACTCCAGCCAATATGATATATCAATCAAAAACTACTAATTTTTTAAAATAATTTTGGTTGACGAGCTTTTACTTATTTATTTTAATTATTAATTTGTTGATTTTATCTTTCTTATACCCAATTCAAAAAATTAATAGTCCTTAACTCTAACTCGATTTTATTATAACATCCCGTGAAAATAGTCGACTGTAATTTAAAAATTACTGCATTTTACACAAAATATTGATATCAATTTCAGATATTATATTTAATAAAATCCAATCGACAGTGTATTGGTGAAGAAAAAAAAACTTCAAAAAAAGTACTCAAATTAAAAAATGAAAAGTATTAACTTCTAAATTATTTGATTCGGCACAATATATTGTTGTTGACATTTGGATGATTTTTGGGAAAAAATCTATAAACAATTTTATTTTTAACAAAAAAACGAAGACCAGCAAAAATTACTGTGAAGTGCTAAGATTGATTTTGGACTCAAGTATCTTAAGAAATAAAAAAGACTATTGATCTCAATTTTTCTTCATCGTGTACAAAGTCGTGCTATTAATATTTTGTAAAGTTATTAACAATTAATAGAAAAATAAAAACCCAGAAACAGAATACAACAAAAAGTACTAAAAATTAAATTTTTAGTTTAATATCTAGAGAATAGAAGAAGATACGGAATGTCCAGTTGTGTCATATAATAAAAATATTGATGTTAAGGACAGTATTTTCGAAACAAATTAGAAAACAACTTCAACTTTAATTTTTAACTGCATATCTACTTTTTCAATTCTTCTTAATAATAAAATTGACTTGTTAAAAAAATAACATTTAAAATTGTTTAGCTGTTACCAATGGGAAGTTACAACCCCAATTTTTCACTCAATTTTCCAATAAACGATGGCTTCAAATCTGTCTTCAAAAGTTACTAATTCGACTACATAAACTATTGACCTAAGATCGGTCAATGCCACTAACGTGTAAACTGCACCAAACGGCTATTGCCTTACATGGATGTAATGGTAAAATTACCATAAATGGAAGTAATAATCCTTAAGAAATTAATGAACAACTTAAAGATTATTACCTCCAGTTATAGCAAATTTTACTTTGCCACGAAGTCATTTAAGAAGAAATAAGCTTCGTTTCTAGACACCGTATTTTACTGCGCTTTTTAACTTCGAGAACAAATTTATTTTTCAAAGCGAATTTCCACTCTTAAGAAGCCTTTTCATGTTGTTTAATGAATTTGATTTCTATCAAATCGAATTCAATTAACTAGTTTCTTAGCAGTCGTAAAATTTACTAACCAATATTTTTTTATAGTTGCTTCTAGCAAATTGAATCGATGCAATTTAATGATGTTTCAATTTGATTTCAAGTCTTCAGTGTTAGAACCTACTTTATATTCATAACTTTGAAAGCAAATGAGATCTAACAGGAACATAAAACGTTACTGATTTTATCTTTTCACACATGAAAGATTTTATCACTGAAAGCTTCAACGATAGTTTTTTATGAAGCTACTTAATAAGTTGAAAAAATTTGTGTAAAAAGTGTATTTAACATGGGTTAATTAACTTTCAAAGAAAGTTGTTCATTAACTAATTAATTAAATCAAATACGTTGGAGGCTTCAAATGCCATTTATTGAACATTATAATTTTTTACGCTGACATCAAAATCATGACTGATTTTGCTTTCAAAACATCTCAAAATTATGACTTCTTATTTTTGTGTTTCAGCAAATCATTTTTATATTTCTGTCAAAAAAACTGATAACATTTTGAATTTTTCTAACATCAACAAAACAATATCAATAATCGAAAAAGTTTTGTGGAAATAAAAAGATATGAAAATGTATGTGACTTCTTACGGTTCAAAGCACACCTGTGTTGATTTATTTCCAAAAGAGTGTGTTGCACAAAAATCCAGGAAGAATTCAATAGATCCAAATTGTGTCTATATACAAAATTGTAGGCTAAAACCAAAAATTTTGCAAATGAAATATCTTTGACAGTAACTAGTTTAAATTAACCTATTTTTTGAATATAAACAGAAAAACCTTTTGCCTTAAAAATTGAATTCAACATTTTATAAAAACATGGACCGAAATAGATAATTTCAAGAAGTCTAATTTTTGGTTCCAATATTTCTTTGTTTTCTGAATATGTGCTCCCATTTTTATTTGAACAACGCACGTTGACACCATTCTGTGCGTTATTACTTTAATCCAATCGGGTGTGTTTGTGTGTATAGAGAGCACACCCTTATTTTTATCGAATACCCCCCTTACTCCTCTTTTGCAAATAACATTTAGGTACTCTAAAAAATAATAAAACAACAACAAAGAGAAAGACTTGGTCCTGAAACAACCTCTCCAATATAACCGCATTCAAATGGAACTTTTTCTCAATATTTTTAAAGTTTCCTCAAGCGAATCCATCAGGATACACTACACACATAAAACCAAGGATATTTGGTGTGTACCTATATATTGTGGTGTTGGTATATGAACATAAAAAAAACACTAAAAAGAACTCCAAAGGACTTTCACGCGGAATAGGAGGTTTGAATTTATATTCGATGGGCTATACCTCTCTGTAAGCTGCACTGTATACGACGCGCCACGGTAGCAACAGCAGGCGAACGGCTAAGTTATATATTTTTTTATATCCATTTTAAGGGTAGCGATATTGCTTTGTGAGGGTGGCAAGTAAGGCATCATCGCGCGCCACCATATCACCGCAGCAACGCACACACACGCTCACCAATGCTCTATCAGGCAGGAGCAACGAAATCGTTTCTGTTTTTTTTTTTTTGTGTTCCTTCTTTTGCTGTTTTGTGGGGGGTGGCAGAGATAATGGTAATGGTGGCTTTATCGTCATAATACCTTTATAGATTTTACTTATTTTCATTTTCATTTTGTTTTTTTTTTATTTTTTGTGTATACGTTAGCCGAAATAGCAGCAACGGTGGCGTTAGAGGGTAGTGAGGGTGGTGATGGTGATGGGTGAAGCGAATGGAAAAACAAATACACAACAACTAACAGAAGAAAAAAACAAAAACGAAAAAAACCAACATGGTATCCTGGAAGGGAAACATTAAGTAATGCTAAATCGTCTTCCCTTATTCTATATATGCTATACCGCACCATCGAGCCTCAGCGGCGTCGTCGTCGCCACATTTGCCACCCCTCATTTTTATGTCAGCTCTTTGCGAAGGATTCTACTAAAAAAAAAATGTTGTTATTCTGTTTGTTTGTGCGTTGCGTTGGTCGCTCGTCGCGTCGGTATGTTAGATCTTTCTCTGTGAGTCTGTATGTGATGAAAACAAAGATGGCTTCCTTGTGGATTTATGATAGCTTCTATACTCTCGGCGAGAATAAATACAAAAATTTTGATTGCAATGTTATCCTGCGCCATTCACGATTTTTGATCTCATAGGAAGGTTAGAGAGGTACAGGTACCACCTCCACGCATCCATCACGTAAGTCTCTATGGTATTTGAGTTGTTTTTTGTACCTTTCATTTTAACGTTAAGTTGAATGAAAAGACCTTGAATGTACAGAGGGTAGGGGGTTGGTATGGAAAAATTAATTTCGATTATTAATATGCCTTAAACCAAAGTGCTAAATTTCTTTGGTTTATAATTTATTTTTATCTCCTTTTAAATTTTAATAATATGACACTAAAAAACTGGAGCAAAAATTTGCCCACACGCATGTAGAAAAAAAAAATACTTGCAGAAAGTGGAAATATGTGTATTAGGTCTTGAGAATTTTCACACATTTTGGAACTTACATGTATATGGAAAACAATCTTATCAAAAATATTTTTAATATAACTTAACAAAAACACTACTGCCATAACTTTTTTTCTAAGCAAAATTACCGTGAAACTTAATTTGCCCTTTAAGATCGACTACTATTGAGTTTGTTTAGGGCTAGAAGGCTAGACTGTGTAGAATCCTTTGAGTATACTGCGTCTACTATTCTGTGTCATGACAGTATACTCTGCTGCATAGAAATTTTTTGAAAACGTGTCTTGTTTCTTCTAAATTCTGTTCGTTCTCTCTCGGGCTATGAATGAAGACCAGTATTTCGTGATTTCCTTAAAAAACAAACATAAAAAAGAAATCTCTTATGAAGTACGAGTACTGCCTCTTGCAAGGAATTGACAAATCCTCAAAGAGCATGTCATAAAAAGTGCTTTCTCGAATTAAACGTTCGGATTATAGATATAAATTGAAGGTCCCCTTAATGGTTGAGATAGTTGTAAGTCACAAGATTTCCTAGTTCTCTACGGACAGTTGCGCCACCTAATTAATTATTTTTAGTGATGAAATTCATTTCTTGTAAGTTGGGGAAATAGTCTTACATGTAGTAAAAACAATCCTACAGTAATTTATGAAAATTGTTCTCAAATCCATAAATATAAAAATGAATTGCTGTAAGTTAGTTTCGATTGAACTCGGAAACAGCTCGACGGATTTCAATAATTTTTTTTAACTTAAAATAGGAAGTAATTGTATTTGGACCGATTTGTCGAATTCAAAATGTTGACATTTCTCGACGTTTGAAGGTATTTAGAGTCGAAATAAAAGATTTTTAGAGAGATGTCTATGCGTGCGTATGAACGTTATTTTGAGAATTGAAATCGAATTGACAGTTTTTTTACAAACAATAAAAACCTAAATAAAAAAATACTAAAAGTTGGTACACATTGATTTTCAGCTCAAATATGTTTTCAAAAAATTGAGATATTGGCTTCAAATTAATTTTATCTCCCAGAAAATATTCTTTTCAAAATCATGACATTTTTTATAAAAAATCCAACAGTCAATTTTTACATACAACTGGTAAAAATGATCGTTAACAAAAATAGATTTTGAAACAAAAAAAGAGGCTGGGATGCGGCCCACATTGATAACTTCCTATCCCGTCTGTATATTTGTCCAGCTTAAAAGTTTGTCTAGATTTTATTTTTTATGAAAAAACGGACTGTTGGATTTTT